>NC_058082.1:36937818-37092994 GCF_014858855.1 Bufo gargarizans | reverse complement strand
CGGGACCTAACACTCTCCTACCTGAGCCGTATGGGCAATACCAGGAGCCAGTGGGCAAATTACAGGAGCGTGAGGCCGACTCACAAACAACTCACCAGTTACCTCCAGCATGTACCATGCTTGCAATGGGAGGAGGGAGGAGTCTGCGAGTCCCACTCAAGACTGGCTGATATGGCCCAGGCCTCACAGGTGCACCTAAATGTGGCCTGTAGATGGAAAGCAGGCTACTTGAGAAACCTTGGAGCGGTGCCCGGGCTCAGACATGTCCTACACCGTAGGACATGTTGGCTAATCTCTCAATTTTAAAATCAGTTTGAGGGTTTAGTAGGACCGCAGAGTGCACCTGTCTTTGCTATTATTTTGTTATAAGGCATCTTCTGGATTGTCGTTTGGGAGTCTTCTGCTCGTACATACAGTGAAGGATACACCACGTTTGCCCCATATACATTTCTTGGACTATACTGATTTGATGTAACATTCATTCTTTGTGTACTTCATTATGTGCAGTATCTTCTTTTCCTTCTTTGGTTCTTGATTGAACGCTTTGTGGGCGATGGGACAAAGAGTTTTCCCCCTCCCCCTTCTTTCCCTCCTTTGTTTTTTTTTTTTTTTTTTTAAATACACCTAAAAAACACTAAAAAACATAAAAAATAGAAAACCTAAAAAACTAAAAATATAAATGGAAAAATATGTAAAAAATAATATTTAAAAAATATATAAAAAACATACAAAAAACACATAAAAAACAAAAAATATATATAAATAATATAAATTAATAATTAAATAATACACAAAATTAGGGATATTTATCAAATCACAAAAAAAAGGTATAAATCATGCAGTTTGAATTCACATAGGTCATATGAGCAATAATAAATTTGGCATCTAATTGATAGTGTAATTAAAATGCAGGGTTAATCAAGATATTTATATTACCCTTCCTTTTTTAAATTAATCATGGTCACCAATAATGTGTATTAAATAAGTCACTATATTAGATTATTTATTAGTTGGAGTAAATGAATTCCAGTTTTTCTTTAGTTTTTCTTTATTTATTATAATTTTTTATTTTTAATTTTCTGTTTATTGGTCTTGTGTTTCTGTGATTTTTTAGCACAACCTATTATGTATTTATATAGGGTTCTACATTTTTATTTGGATTAAGCATTGTCTAGATAGGTTATTTATTTCAATCTGTCCGTTCTTTCCCTTTATCCGCTTTGTCCCCTCGCCCACAAGGTTTTCTCTACATGCGCAGACAGCGCTTCCACCTCGTCATGTGGCTTCCGGCATATGGCACGCAGCAAGTGCTTCCTGAGCCTGCGCGGTCTGCTGTTTCCGCTATTTGGAACGCAGTACGCGCTGGCTTGGCAGCACGCATGAGCAGACGGCACTTCCGGTTGCCGTCTGTCTCAGTGTCCATCAACTGCCATGCCGATCCTCCACTAAAGGTAATATGCCTTCCTTTCCTCTTCCTTCCTTCTCTGCTCCCCCTAGAGGGTGGGTGTGTGGGGGGAGTCACCACTCCAATGTACTACATGAAACGCCCATGACACAGGTGAAAACAAACATTATTGATTACTATGCATATATATATACTAGTCTATGTGGCATTTAGGAACAGGCACCCCTGAGGAAGCCAGCAGAGCCTGGCGATACGCGTTGGATTTTCTTCCTGACCAGCACGCATACCCCCACTATGTCATCCAGATGATAAGTATTTTTTGTCCTCCATTTTTGTTGATGGTTTTCATGCACTTTAATTCGCAGTATATTTATTCATGTGGGGGCTTGTTCATGTTGTTGTGGTGAGCCAGGGTGGCATGTGTATATGGTTGATTCACATGGCCTTGATTTGTTGTATACAATGATTTTAAACTGATTCCTGTTGTGTCTGTTGCTTTAAATAAATTTGATATATTTTTAGATGTGCGGCTCCTATCTCTGTATTCTTTTTTCTTTCTTGAATTATCCTAATAGTATGCCACTAATACTGAAAGTCTGCAAATTCTATCAATTACCTGTTAGGCTGGGTTCACATACAGCAGCGACCACTCGTGTCCATGGCTGTTTTGTCATCACTTTTTTTTTTTTTTTTAAAGCTTCGCTAGAGGAAATAATGAGGGGGGGGGGGGGCAGATATATGTGGAGGGGGTCTAATAATATTCAACCAGTAATGATGTAAGGAAACAGTCAGCAATCCTTTCTAATTGACCACCCCTGAAGTCCAAAAAATGACACCAATCATCTCAAGAACATGCAGCGATGCCACTGCTGACCCCCACATACACAGCTATAGACTGTACCCACTGGGGGAGATTTATGAAGACTGGTGCGAAGGAACACTTGTCCATAGCAACCAATTAGATTGATCCTTTAATTTTCTGAAGAAGGTCTGAAAATTGAAAGGTGGAATCTGATTGGCTGCTAGGGCTAACTAAGCCAGTTTTCCTTTGCACCAGTCTTGATAAATCCCCAACACCATGTATACACATACAGTCAGGTCCATAAATATTAGGGACATCAACACAATTCTAACATTTTTGCCTCTATACACCACCACAATGGATTTGAAATGAAACAAACAAGATGTGCTTTAACTGCAGAGAACTCAAGTTTACCTGCCAGTTTATGCCGAAGCCTGCTGGAACCAAGAGAAAGCCTGAATATTGTCTTGATGCAAGTTTACTCAAGTAAAGCTGTTGAACTTTATAAAGGTCAGGACTCGATTTATTCAACATCTCCACCATTACTCATCCCTTTTATTGCTTCGGAGCCAAGCCCTGGGGAGCATTGGTATACAGGTAGGAGCACCGTGACACATAGAGACTATTAAGGCCGCACCACATCACTCGGCATTCCGATAAACCTGGGACACAATCGACCAGGGGGGCGGCATGTTGCATTACGTCCACTTACCTAGAACCTACGTCTCATTACAGACAATGCACGCTTCATTTATCAAAACGGATTGTTCACTTACCTATTAAAGCTTGGAAGAGGTTACTTCTGAACATGCGGACGACCTTCTCGATGGCCTGCCTCAGCTGCCTCTCTTCTGGTTTCTGCAGCTTGTTGCAGTACTCTTCCAGAAGTGACAGCGCTCGCTCAGTATCTGCAAGGGAAATCCGGAAAACTCAATGACCAAGGTTCTGGAGATCCTGAGGCTACGCTACAGAGCCAACAAATCATATACACTGAGTTCTGTCTAGTGCCGGACCTGAAGGGGCGGGCCATGACACAGGGATTCTCTCTTTAGCGTTCTTTGTATCCCTGTGTCATGCTCCGCCCCGTCAGGCCCTGCACTAGGGATGGCACATTATCAGCTGTGTAAACTTGTTCAAACATGCATGTTATTTTAAGAGTACAGTACCTGTTGCCATACTTGCCAACATTTAAAAAGTAAAAACCTGAACATTTAAGCCCCGCCCCTTAGACAACCCAAAATGGCCCAGACCACTCCTTTTGGGGACTGGTTCAGTTCACGGACTGCAACTATGTGTAATAAAATGTCCTTTTGCTATACTTTCTACCCCTTTATAATACAATTATTTAGCAGCTTCCTCTAGAAGCTGACAGCTGATTGGCTTTTCCCATGTGACTTTTTAATCACTTCTGTGCAATAGTCAATATGATTGGTCAAAGACTTGTTATATGCTGTTTATGCTGACACCCTTTAAACTCATTCAGAAACAGACACACCCCTTAGACTCATTCAGAGGTAGACACACCCCATTAGTCTCATTCAGAAGAAGACACACCCCTTAGACTCATTCAGAGGTAGACACACCCCTTAGACTCATTCAGAGGTAGACACACCCCATTAGTCTCATTCAGAAGCAGACACGCCCCTTAGACTAATTCAGAGGTAGACACACCCCTTAGACTCATTCAGAGGTAGACACACCCCATTAGTCTCATTCAGAAGCAGACACGCCCCTTAGACTAATTCAGAGGTAGACACACCCCTTAGACTCATTCAGAGGTAGACACACCCCTTAGACTCATTCAGAAGCAGACACGCCCCTTAGACTCAGAGGTAGACACACCCCTTAAACCCATTCCTAAATAGACACACCCTTTAGACTCATTCAGAGGTAGACACACCCCATTAGTCTCATTCAGAAGCAGACACGCTCCTTAGACTAATTCAGAGGTAGACACACCCCTTAGACTCATTCAGAGGTAGACACACCCCTTAGACTCAATTAGAGGTAGACACACCCCTTAGACTCATTCAGAGGTAGACACACCCCTTAGACTCATTCAGAGGTAGACACACCCCTTAGACTCAGAGGTAGACACACCCCTTAAACCCATTCCTAAATAGACACACCCTTTAGACTCATTCAGATATACACACAATCCTTAGCCCTTTCAGTCCCGGGCAATATTCCATTTTTGTATATCTTTTTTTCCCCCAGCCTTCCAAGAGCCAAAACCTTTTTATTTTTCCATTCACATAACCATATAAGGGCTTGTTTTTTGAAGGATAAGCTGTACTTTCTAATGTCACTATTTAATATTGGATACGATGTAGTGGGAAGCTGGAAGGAAGCAGTAAATGCGATGCTCCCCGTGCGGGCTCTGTACTCACCACTTCCTGGTCTTGCTCGGCCGCACACTGTGCTGTGACCTACGCGCAGTGTGAGGACTTCGGTGCACTCTGTGAGCTGTTCGGCGTCGGGTCACAGTGCAACGTGGCAGGAAGACCAGGAAGAGTTCTGGATCTTAGGAACAATGGCGGCGTTAGGAACAGGAGAGGTGAGTTAATTTTTTTTTGTCTACTCTAAGGTCTAGATAATGTGGGGGTCTGATCTGAGGTCTGATTAACGTGGGGGTCTGATCTGAGGTCTGATTAACATGGGGGTCTGATCTGAGGTCTAAGTAACGTGGGGGTCTGATCTGAGGTCTAAGTAACGTGGGGGTCCGATCTGAGGTCTAATTAATGTGGGGTCTGATCTGAGGTCTGAACAACGTGGTGGTATGATCTGAGGTCTGATTAACATGGGGGCCTGATCTGAAATCTAATTAACATGGGGGTCTGATCTGAGGTCTGATTAACGTGGGAGTCTGATCTGGGGTCTGATCTGAGGTCTGATTGGGGGTCATATTCACATTGGGGCTCTAAGCTGAAGTCTGATAAACATTGGGGGTCTGATTAGTGGTCTGATCTGAGGTCTAATGAAAACTTTAGGTCTAAAACCTATCTTATGGGCAGCAGGGGTTTAAAGGGCGAAAAATATGTCAATCAGCTAAACATCCCAGTCCAGCTAACAGGGAAGGGGCTGATTTTGCCGGGAGAAGACATGGGCAGCCAGGCACATCTTTTGCAATGGAAACCACTGTGACAGGTCTAGTTTGCCAGAGCAGAGCGGGTTACAGAATGGTTCCTCAGTCCGGCTCATAGACTATGGGATTGCAAATGTCCATATACCCTCCTAGTGGTTACAGACAGGGATTGTCTTCATGAGGAAACACCTTTAAACAAACGGCATAGAATTTACCAATATTAGAATTAGTGAATAATCACAAAGAGTGCGAAAGGAGATCCAGACAGATAGAGAATCAGATAGGTACGGGAGGAAGCAATCATTGTAAGAAAACACTAAAATATCCGAGGCAGCAGCGTGATCGTTGTCAGAGGCTGCAGCGCGATCGTTGTCAGAGGCAGCAGCGCGATCGTTGTCAGAGGCAGCAGCGCGATCGTTGTCAGAGGCAGCAGCGCGATCGTTGTCAGAGGCAGCAGCGCGATCGTTGTCAGAGGCAGCAGCGCGATCGTTGTCAGAGGCAGCAGCGCGATCGTTGTCAGAGGCAGCAGCGCGATCGTTGTCAGAGGCAGCAGCGCGATCGTTGTCAGAGGCAGCAGCGCGATCGTTGTCAGAGGCAGCAGCGCGATCGTTGTCAGAGGCTGCAGCGCGATCGTTGTCAGAGGCAGCAGCGCGATCGTTGTCAGAGGCAGCAGCGCGATCGTTGTCAGAGGCAGCAGCGCGATCGTTGTCAGAGGCAGCAGCGCGATCGTTGTCAGAGGCAGCAGCGCGATCGTTGTCAGAGGCAGCAGCGTGATCGTTGTCAGAGGCTGCAGCGCGATCGTTGTCAGAGGCTGCAGCGTGATCGTTGTCAGAGGCTGCAGCGTGATCGTTGTCAGAGGCAGCAGCGTGATCGTTGTCAGAGGCTGCAGCGTGATCGTTGTCAGAGGCTGCAGCGTGATCGTTGTCAGAGGCTGCAGCGTGATCGTTGTCAGAGGCTGCAGCGTGATCGTTGTCAGAGGCTGCAGCGTGATCGTTGTCAGAGGCTGCAGCGTGATCGTTGTCAGAGGCAGCAGCGTGATCGTTGTCAGAGGCAGCAGCGTGATCGTTGTCAGAGGCAGCAGCGTGATCGTTGTCAGAGGCTGCAGCGTGATCGTTGTCAGAGGCAGCAGCGTGATCGTTGTCAGAGGCAGCAGCGTGATCGTTGTCAGAGGCAGCAGCGTAATGGTGGTCAGAGGCAGCAGTGTAATCGTTGTCAGAGGCAGCAGCGTGATCGTTGTCAGAGGCAGCAGTGTGATAGTTGCCAGAGGCAGCAGGGTGATCGTTGTCAGAGGCAGCAGTGTGATCGTTGTCAGAGGCAGCAGCGTGATGGTGGTCAGAGGCAGCAGTGTGATGGTTGTCAGAGGCAGCAGCGTGATGGTTGTCAGAGGCAGCAGCGTGATCGTTGTCAGAGGCTGCAGCGTGATGGTTGTCAGAGGCAGCAGCGTGATCGTTGTCAGAGGCTGCAGCGTGATCGTTGTCAGAGGCAGCAGCGTGATCGTTGTCAGAGGCAGCAGCGTGATCGTTGTCAGAGGCAGCAGCGTGATCGTTGTCAGAGGCAGCAGCGTGATCGTTGTCAGAGGCTGCAGCGTGATCGTTGTCAGAGGCAGCAGCGTGATCGTTGTCAGAGGCAGCAGCGTGATCGTTGTCAGAGGCAGCAGCGTAATGGTGGTCAGAGGCAGCAGTGTAATCGTTGTCAGAGGCAGCAGCGTGATCGTTGTCAGAGGCAGCAGTGTGATAGTTGCCAGAGGCAGCAGGGTGATCGTTGTCAGAGGCAGCAGTGTGATCGTTGTCAGAGGCAGCAGCGTGATGGTGGTCAGAGGCAGCAGCGTGATGGTTGTCAGAGGCAGCAGCGTGATGGTTGTCAGAGGCAGCAGCGTGATCGTTGTCAGAGGCTGCAGCGTGATGGTTGTCAGAGGCAGCAGCGTGATCGTTGTCAGAGGCTGCAGCGTGATGGTTGTCAGAGGCAGCAGCGTGATCGTTGTCAGAGGCAGCAGCGTGATCGTTGTCAGAGGCTGCAGCGTGATCGTTGTCAGAGGCAGCAGCGTGATGGTTGTCAGAGGCAGCAGCGTGATGGTTGTCAGAGGCAGCAGCGTGATGGTTGTCAGAGGCAGCAGTGTGATCGTTGTCAGAGGCTGCAGACACACTGATCTCAGGGCTCCGCTAATCCTGTGCTGTCCTCTTCATGGCTGTCACTACTTTTTCTATTCGTTTCATTTAGATTCATGTTCCAGATAACGTTACCTAATGAACAAGATTACTGACCGGACACAGGGCAGGAATTTACTGCCTAAATGTGGATTCCATTAGCCAGATTATCTACCATGATGGCAATAAAAGTCTACTCCCTCAGTTAACAGATAAGTGTCTACAGATAAGAACAGAGGAGGGAATGCAGAAAATTCTACAGTGCAGATATGAGATAGATAGAATATGATTGATAGATAGATAAATAAATAGATAGATAAATAGATATATAGATAGATATGAAATAGATAGATAGATGCAGGGGCTTCCAACATAAAGCACTTCCCAAAAGAAAAAGAAAATTACGGTTGTCCACAGAGATTGAATTTGTTTTATAAGGAGTCAAATGGGTAATAACAAAAAACATTACCCTAACTAAACTGATTTCCCCTAAGGGTATTATCCTGACAGTCACCTTTAACCCTATACAGGGATCTGGACTTAGCTGCAGGGGAACCACCAGGCTGCAGTCTCCTAGAGCAGTTTCTATGCAAAACTGTCTAAGGTCATGTCAGGCAGAGAACGGTCAAACTGTTTCATTCTCTGCAGTTTTGCCTGTGCATAACCTTCAGCATGACAGACAGATGCGCATTAAGGAATACAATGTATGGCTTGGTGAATAGTGTCTGAACCAAGGGTTTGGCTTTGTGTCTCATGTTAGCTCTCGTTGGAATGGAAAAGAACTGTACAAGAAAAATGGTTTGCATCTTTCTCTCAAGGGAATGAATCTCCTCAGTGAACAGTACAAAGTATTTACTAAGGAGCATTTAAACTAGGAAAGAGGGCCAAATGAGTGATAATCCAGCAGTCCGACTGCCCCCCGGAACAATGACAGAAGATGCCAGTAGCACATAGGTTAAGAAGTTACAAGCTCAGAGTCTTGTCTACAAATGCTCGCAGTTTAGGGAATAAGATCAATGAACTTGAGTCTATAATGGCATCTGAGAATATAGATTTAGTGGCTGTTACTGAGATATGGTTCAATGGGAGTAATGACTGGGATATAACAATACCAGGGTTCTCTCTATAAAGAAAAGACAGAGAAGGCAAAAAAAAGGGGGAGGGGTGGCCCTGTAAGTGAAAGATAGCATAAAATCTAATTTAATACAAGTTAGCGAGACCAATTTAGAGTCAGTTTGGGTTACATTGCAGCTTGATAATCATAAGGTAACTCGTGTAGGTGTGATATATAGACCACCTAGCCAAGTCAAAGAATTAGATGATCTACTACTTGAGGAAATAGCTAAAATGACATTGAAAGGGGAGGTTATCATTATAGGAGACTTTAATCTTCCTGATGTAAACTGGAAAACCAAAATAGCTAGTTCTGCCAGGAGTACAGATATTCTAAATTTCCCTAATGGGATTATCTCTACAGCAAGTAGTTGAGGAGCCAACCCGTAAGGCGGCCATTTTAGATTTTGTATTCACAAATGGGAATTTGGTATCTGATATTACTGTAGGGGAAAGCTTGGGATCTAGTGATCACCAGTCAGTGTGGTTTACTATAAGTACAGTGACTGAGTCACACCACACAAAAACAAAAGTTTTAGATTTTAGAAAAACTGACTTTTCTAAAATTAGATTACAGGTATACGAGTCCCTATCAGACTGGAACAGTTTCAATGGAGTCCAGAAGAAATGGGACTACTTAAAAATGGCACTATTGAAGGCAACAGATAATTGCATTAGGCTTGTCAGTAAAAGCAAAAAAAGGAAGAGACTACTGTGGTACTCAGCAGAAGTGGCCAAAATCATTAAAAACAAAAAGATAGCATTTAGGAATTATAAAAAACAAAACAAAACGAGGATGACAGGGAAATTTATAAGATTAGGCAGAGAGAGGCCAAACAAGTTATAAGAGCTTCTAAAGCACAGGCAGAAGAGAAATTAGCTCAGTCAGGGAAAAAAGGCGATAAGGCATTCTTCAGATACATAAATGAAAAAAGGAAACTAAAACAAGGAATTACCAAATTAAAAACAAAAGAAGGAAGGTATATGGAAGAAGATAAAGAACTAGCTGACTGCCTCAATGAATACTTCTGTTCAGTTTTTACAAAGGAAAATAAAGGAGAAGGACCTCAGTTAGGAAGGAAGACTAATGAATCTTTTGATGCATGTGTCTTTACAGAGGAAGAGGTTCTAAGTCAGCTGTCTAAAATTAATACAAATAAGTCACAGGGGCCTGATGGGATACACCCAAAGCCATTAAAAGAGCTCAGCGGTGAACTAGCAAAACCATTAACAGATTTATTTAACCTGTCACTGGTAACAGGAGTCGTCCCAGAAGATTGAAAATTAGCAAATGTGCCCATTCACAAGAAAGGTAGTAGGGAGGAATCGGGTAACTATAGGCCAGTAAGCCTGACATCAATAGTAGGGATCGACCGATTATCGGTTTTACCGATATTATCGGCCGATATTGAGGATTTTGACTGTTATCGGTATCGGCATTTATTTTGCCGATATTCCGATAACCTATTGGGAACACAGATCGCGCTGCTGACAGCGCTCTCAGTGTTCCCTCTGCAGCACAGGGGAGAAGGAAGCAGTGTCTCCCTCCCCCTGTGCTGCTGCTGCTGCCACCAATGGGAGGACAGGGGACAAGAGGAGGGGAGGAGCTATGGCCACTGCGCCACCAATGAAGATAAGTCTCTCATTCATTCATATACAGGAGGCGGGAGCTGGCTGCAGAATGACATAGCCGGCTCCCGACCTCTATGAGCAATAGCTGCGATCTGCGGTAGTTAACCCCTCAGGTGCCGCGGATCGCAGCTAACGCTCATGGAGGTCGGGAGCCGACTATGTCATTCTGCAGCCAGCTCCCGCCTCCTGTATATGAATAAATGAGAGATTAGTGCGCCCCCCCAAGCCCCCCAGTATTAATCATTGGTGGCGCAGTGCGCCCCCCCCCCCCAAGCCCCCCAGTATTAACAACATTGGTGGTGCAGTGCGCCCCCCCCCAGTATTAATCATTGATGGCAGTGGCCACAGGGTCCCCTCTCCCCTCCTCCTCCGATCGGAGCCCCAGCAGTGTAAGCCTGGAGCTCCGATCGGTTACCATGGCAGCCAGGACGCTATTGAAGCTCTGGCTGTCATGATAAGCTCCATGCTGCTGTGTGCACAAAGCACAGGGCAGCAGGCACAGTGTGAGATCCTATTCACCCTGATAGAGCTCTATCAGGGTGAATAGGACAAGGGTTCTAGTCCCTAAGGGGGCTAAAAGTTAGTAAAAAAAAAATATATATACGTAAAAAAACTAAAAAAAACACCAAAATATTATTAAGTATAAATGAAAAAGAAAGATTTTTTTTTAAAAACCTACACGTTAACAATAAACATTCATTTTCAGCAGGAATTTTTTATTTTTTTCAAAAATGAAAATTCACATAATATCGGTATAAATTATCGGCTATCGGCCTAAAAGTTCACAAATTATCGGTATCGGTCCTAAAAAATCTATATCGGTCGATCCCTATCCAATAGTGGGGAAATTAATGGAAACTATACTTAAGGAGAGGATTGTGGAACTTCTAAAATCCCATGGATTGAAAGATGAAAAACAGCATGGGTTTACTTCAGGGAGATCATGTCAAATTAATCTTATAGATTTTTTTGATTGGGCGACTAAAATAATAGATGGCGGAGGTGCAGTAGACATCGCTTATCTAGACTTTAGTAAGGCTTTTGATACTGTCCCACATAGAAGGCTTATGAATAAATTGCAGTCTTTGTTCTTGGACTCCCATATTGTTGAATGGATTAGGCAGTGGCTGAGGGACAGGCAACAGAGGGTTGTAGTCAATGGAGTATATTCAGACCAGGGTGGATAGAAATCAAATGCTTTTTGGAGGAAAATATATTACCATCCAAAGGTTATTCCATCATGAAATAAAGATTAGTTTTTTAATTATGTAGAATAAGGGCTCATGCACACGAGAGTATTTTGCGTCCAGTATACTGGCCATTTTTTGAGTTGAGTATGCGGTACATATACTGAACCATTCAATTCAATGGTTCAGCAAAAAAAACTGAAATGTCTTATTGTGCATTCCGTTTCAGTATTTCCGTACCGTGAAGAGATAGAACATGTCCTATTCTTATCTGCAAATCACGGTGCTTGGCTTCATTCAAGTCAATGGGTCCGCAAAAAAAACGGAACACATACGGAAATGCATCCGTATCCGTTCTTGCTGAACCATCTATTGAAAATATTATGCCCAGCTCAATTTTTTCTATGTAATTACTGTATACTGTATATGGCATACGGAAATACAGTACGGAAAAACGGAAAGGAAACGGAAACACAACAGAAACAAAAAAACGGAACAACGGATCCGTAAAAAAAAGGACCGCAAAACACTGAAAAAGCCATACTGTCGTGTGCATGAGCCCTAAGGCTGTATATGTTTAATTTTTTGGGTAAATAAATTCCATTAATCCATTCACAATGCTCTTCCAGAGGTTTTTGTAAGATTATTGAGCAGTTTCTCTGCCTACAAGATATTATCACAGATGCTTGGTTTACTTTTGCAGTTCTCAAAACTGAATTTGACTCAGCAGAGATCACAGGCCTCTTCTTCACAGCAAAAATGTTATAACATGAACAGAGTTGAGAAAAATACCTTAATCCTAACTTCTACAAACCTATGAATGCAGAATCAACCTAATCAAACTAATATGAAAAGTTGTTATTCTAAAAATCTTCATCTACTTGCATATTATAAGTTATACCAGCAAGAATTAGTCTTTATGTAAAAAACTATTTAAATCAAGCCTTACTGACTAGTGATTTAAATCGTGATATGGTCTTGTTACCAGTGGGGTACCTCAGGGATCTGTTCTGGGACCCATATTGTTTAATATCTTTATCAGCGAAATTGCAGAAGGCCTCGATGGTAAGGTGTGTCTTTTTGCTGATGACACAAAGATTTGTAACAGGGTTGATGTTCCTGGAGGAATACACCAAATGGAAAAGGATTTAAGAAAACAAGAGGAATGTCACGAGGGTGTCAAGAGCCACGTCTGACTCCGTTATACCCGGGGTCAGGAAGTCGCAGCGGGTGGCTGCGCGCTCTATGTCTAAAGATCACGTTGTTTCTTAGTGATTGTTTTCTGTGTTTGCCTTGCAATCCTTTTTGTCTCACTCAGGGATGCGTAGCTTCTCCTCCTCAGCTGTTTCTTGTCTGCCACTCCCAACCTCCTTATATTCTCCTCTCACACTTCTCTAGTTGCCAGTTATAGAGCTTCCTGCCTGGACATCTATACTGACCCACTGGAGCTGTGAATCCTGGTTGTTGTTCCAGAGTGCTTCCCTCCGGATCCCTGTTGGGCTTTTTGTTGTCTCCTGTTGTCGCCCACCTGGAATTATATGTTTAGTCTGTATTGTCTGTCCTCCCCTTGGTGTTTTCCTTTAGAGCTAGTGGTGCGGACTAGTGTTCCCACCGCCCTGTTCACTATCTAGGGCTCATCTTAGGGAAAGCCAGGGTTTTAGGCACGTGATCGGCGTACGGGTGAGGAACCCGTCTAGGGACGTCAGGGCAGCCAGGTGCCAGCCGCGAGGTGAGTCAGGGGTCACCACCTTCCCTCTCACTTGGGCAGGGCCTTCCTCTTTCCCTCCCTCTGTGTCACGTATGTGATAGTCACGCCGATCGTGATAAGGAATGGTCAAAAATCTGGCAACTAAAATTTTATGTTGATAAGTGCAAGATAATGCACCTGGGATGTAAAAACCCAAGAGCAGAATATAAAATCAGTGATACAGTCCTAACCTCAGTATCTGAGGAAAGGGGTTTAGGGGTCATTTTTTCAGAAGACTTAAAGGTAGGCAGACCACGTCATAGAGCAGCAGGAAATGCTAGTAGAATGCTGGGGTGTATAGGGAGAGGCATTGCTAGTAGAAAGAGGGAGGCGCTCATGCCGCTCTACAGAGCACTAGTGAGACCTCATTTGGAGTATTGTGCCCAGTACTGGAGACCATATCTCCAGAAGGATATTGATACTTTGGAGAGAGTTCAGAGAAGAGCTACTAAACTGGTACATGGATTGCAGGATAAAACTTACCAGGAAAGATTAAAGGACCTTAACATGTATAGCTTGGAAGAAAGACGAGACAGAGGGGATATGATAGAAACTGCTAAATACATAAAGGGAATCAACAAGGCAAAAACCGTGTGTCCGGTTTTTGCTGTCCGTGTGTCATCCGTGTTTCACTGACCCTGCACAGCTGAAAAATATTTTTGAAAGCATCTCTTCCTAATGACCCGTGAAACACGAATGGCATCTGTGTTGTATCCGTGGTTTTCACGGACCCATAGATTATAATATATAATAGGCGTGATGGATCCGTAAACACAGACAAAATATAGCATGCATCCGTGCTAAAAACACAGAGCCACGGACCGTGGTAAAACACTGATGTCTGAATACACACATTAAAATGAATCGGTACGTGTGCTGTCCGCTGAGAACACGTACAACACACGTACGTGGAACACTGACATCTAGGGATGAGCGAACTTTGTGTTTTAAGTTTGGCGTACAAGGTTCAAGTTAACTAAGAGGTTTGTTATGGATTCCGCTACCGTGGACCATATAACTCATGGTCCGTGGTAGCAGAATCCATTAGGGAATTCTTAGATAACCAGAACCTTGTATGCCGAACTTGAAACACAAAGTTCGCTCAACCCTACTGACGTGTGTATGAGGCTTTATTAGAAGCCAAGTACAGAGTACGGCGCTGGCCAGGTTTTTAAAGATGGCGCCCACTCTGGAGCGGGCGCCATAGGTTCCTGCTGTTTCATACATCAGATACCCACGGCTCATGTCAGCGGCCAGCAATAATGCCGGTCGCGGACATTTAACACTTTGGATGCCGTGGTCAATCCTGACGACAGCATCCGAGCACACGCTTCCAGGTATGCTCCCGCAACCTCCAGCGGCGATCGGAGGAGCCGAAGCGTGTTTACAGCAGCCCCTGCCATTGAGAATGACAGGAGGCTGCTGCATAGTGTTAGGAAATCAGTACATTTCTCATAGACTCCAGTGCTAGTGCATTGGAGTCTATGAGGATATCAATCTAATGAATGCTTGCTATAGTTCCCTATGGGAACCATAAAAAAAAGTGTAAAAAAAATAATGTTTTTCAAAATATAAAAAATCACCCCCTTTCCCCAAAATGAAAAAAAATTCACATCATGGGTATCGCCATGTATGAAAATGTCCATATTATAAAATATTTTCCCCATACAGCAAATGGTGAAACGGTATAATGTCACAATGCCCAATTCGCCATTTTTGGTTGTTTCATTTCCAACAACAAATGTACACAGCCCAGAATGATATCAATGAAAAGTACAGATCACCCCGCAAAATATGAGCCCTCACACAGCTCCATACACATAACTACAAAAAAGTTATAGGGGTCAGAATATGGGAACGAAAAAATAAAACAGATTTTTTTTATTATTTTATCAGTATCAAAACGCAATGAAAAACTATACAAAACTGTGGCGGAATTGCTTTTTTTTTTTTTTATTTCACCCCATTTGGAATTTTTTCTCCTGCTTCCCACTACATCATATGAAATATTAAATGGTGGCATTGGAAAGTGCAACTTGTCCTGCCAAAAAAGGCCCTCATACGGCTAAATGAAAGAAAAAAGAAAAAAGTTATGGCTCTGGGAAGGCAAGGAGCGCAAAACGAAAACGCAAAAATGAAACAACCTCTGGGGTAGAAATGATTAAACCCCATTTTTTAACTTAGAGGGATACTATACTATATACACACCTGGGAAATACACTGAGACACAAAGACATAGAAGAGATATTACTCAATATCCTATGGAACAGGATCTTTCTCCCAATTTTCTTTATCATATGTAAGAGGAACGAGGCTCTCAGTTCTCATCGGCATCTAATGTATTTTTGAGGCAGCAGATTTCATATATAACATATTTAAAAGAAAACTAAATTTCTCAAAATCTAAAAAAATAAATATACTTATCGCAACCTATTTCTTTTAACCCAGATCTTAATTGAAAAAAATGTAACAACATGCTCTTTGGAAGATCATATTCCAGGGATATTAAATCAAAACATTTAACCTCTTCTTGGTTATAGAAGTGACTGAGCCGTGTAAACGCAAATCTTTTGTAGCTGGATAAAGCGCCAACTTCTCTCAGGCTCTTAAAACTCTCAATATTCCGCGATACATAACTAAACTTCATACATCATGTTTCCTGTAATAGTAACTTTTTTCCTTAAAGTAGAACTCCCACAAAAAAATGTATTTTCTGAGTTAGAACCTCCCTTCTGATCCTCAGCTGTGTCATGTGACCATCACTCTGACTTTCCAAATAAAGCACACCAGTCGTGTGAATTCCAGCAGGCTGTTCCAGCAGACCATTCCAAGAATTGGACAGATACAAACCACAGCGTGCAGCTATACCCTATGTATAGGATAGGGGATATTAGATCGGTGGGCTCCTACCACTGGGACCCCCACTGATTATGAGGACAGGGGCCCCGTACCCCTGCAACCCCCCTGAAAAGAACAGATTGGACAGTCACACATGCACGTGGACGCTCCATTCATTTCTATGGGAGTCCCGGAGATAGCCGAGTACAGCACTCCACTATCTACAGAATTCCTATAGAAATGAATGTAACCGGCCGCTGCATTCTTCTTAGGAGGGCTGGAGGGGGTACAGGGCAGGGGTGCACCACCAATGAGGCCAGGTGAGGCGATCTCCTCAGGCAGCACCAGGTAGGGGCAAGAGGGGGAAGAGGCTGAAGGGAAGGGGTTAGGTTAAGAAATTGGCATTGGGGAGGGAAGGGCGCCATTTCAGTTTTTTGCCTCAGGCAGCAGAAAGGCTGGTACAGGGGCCCCAGTTGTGATTGGTGGGGGCGCCAGCGGTAGGACCATCACCGATCTAATAGTTATTCCCTATCCTATGGATAGGTGATAACGTGTAACAACCGGAATACCCCTTTAAGGGGCATTCTGGGCACAACTGATCCATTGTTAAACCAAGTGCAAGGCCTGAGGAGGTGGCACAGGGAGGGTAAGAACACCAAAGAAAGCAACCTTGTGCCACGCTTCACCGCCCCAGCGCCTGCACCAACTATAACAGTGTCCTGATGGCTCCTCCAACACTGACAGACTAGGAAGAACAGAAACTATGAGTGACGCACCACACTACCATTAAAACGCCGTATGGTATGTTAACCCTAGAAGGAAAAGAGGAGGAAATACTGTAAGATGTGATGTAGATTATGCAGAATGTTTCACTTGCATATTCCAGAAATCCATGTTTTTTTTTTACAGCATGATGATTCATATGCATTAGATTTGAGACAGGTTTTGACGTGGATTCTGTGTCCAAATTCATGTTCAATCGAATGACAATCCACTTCCTGCGGATGTGCATGGGATTTCTGCAACCCAGTTCAAGTCACAGAAAATGTCTGCAGGAATAAATAGCACGCTGCTTAGGCTGGGTGCACATAAATCAGCTGTGTCCGGCCAGTTTGATCTATGTGTAGCGCACTATAGTGCACAGGTCCAACGTCTATAGACTGTGGCATGCAGCATTTTTCTATCACGACTGATGCGCTGGATGTATATGAAAGATCTCATAGTAAACGACGGCATCAGTTCTAGCTTCAGTTTCCCTCCGGTGTTTTCTGCACCATGCCAGAGGAAAACGGAAAAGGATTTCCTCAGATTCTGCAGAGAAAAGGCAGCGGATTAGCCCCGATAAATGAAGCTAATCCTTGTGCAGATCTACGGCACATCACACTGCAGATCCACAGCAGAAATCTGAGCGGAAGTCACCGGTCTTGTAGAATATATGTCAGGTTTGCAATATGGTGTTAGCGAATTGTGCTTTGGATCAGCGATCCGAAGTCGATTCAGTTAAACACTTTGATTTTAATACTGTTTTCTTACAGAATTAAAATGTATTGGCTCCGTGGAGCCAAAATTCGTTTCACCCGAATTCGCACAAGATTTAGGTAAATGGATTCTGCATCTTTAAAAACATTTAAAAATAGGAATCCGAAGGTGGGTTTGGTACAGGCTGGTACCTCGGTAGCAAACCCGACTTTGAATTCCTAATTTTAAATGTTTTTAAAGACGCAGAAATAAATACCGAATTCATTCACCTTGTATTACACGGTCGTCCATCCACTAGAATAGGCACCATTTAATGCTATATTTGTGAAGCCACGAGCACCTGATTACTAGGGGGTTCCAGTTCGGGACCTACGGCAATGAGGTCATCCCCTATATCCTCTATAGTATCCATACTAAATGAAGCATATCATTTTCTATTAAAATAACATAAATAAAAAATCGGGTTCTTGCCTGATACAGGGAAATAAGATTTTGAGATGGCACTGCAGACAGGGATTCATGTGAGGAAGTGTACCATGTGCCATGTATAGCGCTGTAGAATATGACAATATATAATAGATAAAGTATAGCGCTGTAGAATATGACAATATATAATAGATAAAGTAAAATCAATAAAAAATACACTTTATATAACAGGCCTCATTGAGCAAAACAAGAGAGCAGGCCTCGTTGCCCATAGCAACCAATCAGGGCTTAGCTTTCATTTCTGAAACTGCTCTGGGAAAATGAAAGCTGTGCTCCCATTGGTTGCTATGGGCAGCAAGGCCTGTTTTTTTTTCTGTTAAATTATGATGTGTTCACATGGCTTCTCCTTTTATATGATAGATCCTAAAGGCAACCAAAAGACATATAAGGGAGTCCATCAGAGTTACACTGAATAGTGCATCTTCACCAATAAAAAGTGATAAAAACCTCAACAGAGGCGTGTAGCTCACATGTGAACACAGCCTTAGGGCTTATGCACACGACAGTGTGCCGGCTGGGCCCGTGCTGTGGACCGCAAATTGACTTGAATGGGGCCCGCAATCCGCATCCGACTGTCCGCACTACAAAAAAGTAGTGCATTTTTTTTTCGATCTGTGCCTCTATTTCGCGCCGCATCTCCCAGATTGCGGACCCATTCAAGTGAATAGGTCCGCATCCGTGATGCGGGGTGAACACTGCCAGTGCCTGTGTATTGTGGACCCGCTGTTTGCAGGCTGCAATATGTCCACGGCCAGGCAATGGTCATGTGCATGAGCCCTTAACCTATGATGCTGTGCGCTCCCGTGCGCACGATGTATGCCGCTCCGGGACATATGGCCCGCTCACGGACCGTATGGCTCGGAGGGTATACGGTCGTGTGCATGAGCCCTAACACAGCATCTTATATGTGGACAGGAAGCCAGTTTCTCTATGTATTCCTGTGGGAGTCTCAATGTCAGTCTGATAGGAATGAATAGAGAAGTAACTGACTTTCTGCCCTGTGTCAGTTGGAGATCAGAGTGTTGGTCACATGACACAGCTGAGGATCAGAAGGGAGGAGATAACTCACAAATACAGTCACTGGTAGGAAGTTTACCTAACAGGTCAGAGACTTAAAGGGAGTCTTTCACCAAATATGACCATTACAGACCACTCAGATCAGGTTCTCCATCAGTGATGGCCAGTTCGCCGTGTTCGCCTGCGAACATATGCGGGCTGCCATCTTTTTTCACAAGTCTGGCGAGGCACAGGTAAGCCGGTCTGAAAACAAATGCGGTCACTGGGAGCAGGCAGTTCCGAGAACAGCCGCCGGGGGCCTTCATCGGGCTGTTCTCGGAACTGCCTGCTCCGGCTGACCGCACTTGTTTTCAGACCGGCTCGCGCACAGGCACAGGTAAGGGCTTACCTGTGCCTCGCTTGACTTGTGAAAAAAGATGGCAGCCCGCATATGTTCGCAGGCGAACAATGCGAACTGGCCATCACTGTTCTCCATTACTTTCCCCAGATTACTATGGTACCTTTCATATTGCCGTCCATCGACGATTTGCTCCAAAAAACTGTTTTATACCATATGGTAATTGGGTTATGAAGGTGCCCGGGGTGGCATTCATGCGGCCGGTGCCCAGGCCCCTCTGCGCTTTTCTTACCAAACTCCTCTTCTTTCACCCCTCTGGCCCGCCCTTGTTTAATCTGATTACCTCCTCCTCTCTGTCTGAAATCCTGTGTCTCTGCCAGCTGGATCGGGTTGCGCAGGCTGGCGCATGCCCATTGAAAGTCCCTGTTCTTCTGCCCATAATGGGCAATGCAGTGCGCACGCGCCGGGAATGTGTTGAGTGGCGAGGACACAGGATTTCAGACGGAGAGGAGGAGGTAATCAGATTAAACAAGGCGGGCCAGAGGGGTGAAAGAGTAGGAGTTTGGTAAGAAAAGCGCCGAGGGGCCTGGGCACCGGCCGCATAAACGCCGCCCCTGGCACCTTCAGAACCTAATTATCATATGGTATAAAAGTGTTTTTTAGAGCAAATCGGCGATGGACTGCAATATGAAAGGTACCATAGTAATCTGAGGAAAGTAATGGAGAACCTGATCTGAGTGGTCTGTAATGGTCATATTTGGTGAAATACTCCCTTTAAAGTTTTTGAGGGAGTGCTACTTTAAGGGCTGGATAAAGGGGGGGTCTAAGGTCTGTGGTTTTTAGGGGGCCTTGTCTGGTGTCTCCAAGTTTAGGGGCTCTGGGGAATCTGTATTTTTTATGGGATTTGAAGAGAGCCTGTATTTGTGGTCTGCATATGGGGGCCTGCTTTGGTGTCTATGTTTATATAACGGGCTACAGTTATATTGAGGGACTAAGGTGTGGTCTGATTTATGGTATGCATGTATTTATATATAGCGTCTGATCTGCGAACTGTATTAATTTATGGGGGTCTGGACGGTGGTCTATGTCAACTTAGGGGTCTGTATAAATGGCTGGTCTGGTATCTGTAGGTAGGTCTGGTTATGGGGTCTGTATAAAGGAAAGTCTAAGATCTGAGGTCTATTTTTGGGGGCCTCTAGTTATTTAGAAAGTTTTGTCTGGGGTCTCTATACGTTTATGGAATCTGTGGAAACTGTATTTATATAGGGGTCTGCATTTATTTATGAATTCTGTATTTTTTACGGGGTCTGATGAGTGGTCTGTATTTAAAGAGGGTCTGGTCTGTATTTATAGAGGGGTCTGGTCTGTATTTATAGAGGGGTCTGGTCTGTTTTTATAGAGGGGTCTGGTCTGTGGTCTGTATTTATAGAGGGGTCTGGTCTGTGGTCTGTATTTATAGAGGGGTCTGGTCTGTGGTCTGTATTTATAGAGGGGTCTGGTCTGTATTTATATAGGGGTCTGGTCTGTATTTATAGAGGGGTCTGGTCTGTATGTATAAAGGGGTCTGTATTTATAGAGGGGTCTGGTCTGTGGTGTGTATTTATAGAGGGGTCTGGTCTGTGGTCTGTATTTATCTAGGAAGAAATGTATTAGTTTATGGTGATCTGGTCTGTGGTTTGGATTCACTTTAGGATGTGCTGGATGGATCCGTATGTACTATCTGGGATTCGAATGCCATCGATGAGCGCGACATACGGGCAAAACATTTGCTTTGCTGTGTGTGTTCTTCTTCAGGATCTCCAAAGCTGGTTATTATGGACTCAATGGCAGACGCACACAACTGTACGGCACATCAGCCTGAATGTACCTCATACATATCTTCAATGTTACACTTCAGATGTGTACGCCGAACATATAACATACGTGCACTGTAGACATATATATGTATCCATAACATCACAGGACAGTATAACAATGGCAGTGGAGAGAGAAGGAGAATGGACATTTACTTACAACAAAAACATTATATATATATAAAAAATATGAATCAATAATTTATTATGAATCATTAGTTCACTAAACACTCCAGATAAAAAAAACAAAAAAATACAAACATATTTAAAGTGTCATGAAAAAACTCAATTTTCAAATATCCTTAAAATACACTATATATATATATATATATATTAAAATGACATGAAAATTAAAAAAAATTATTAATATATTTTATACTAAAATTCTAATAATTTTCATAATAATACAAATTTGTAGGTAATAATACAAACCGTGCACAACATAAATAATATTTCAAAGCGGACATTACAGAATTTGTAATTTAATTAAATACAATAATTATATATTTAATCATAGCTAAAAAATTTGTATATTGTTTACTAATTTATTAAAAAAATATTTTAGCATTAAGATAATTTTATTATAATATACAGTAATAAAAAATAAAATTTGTAAAAAAATAAATAATAAAAATTATGTAATTTGGATATTCCAGAATTTGTAATAAAATATACATACTAATAATAATAATCATTATCATCATTAGAAGAAAGTAAATGCCCACCTTTCTTCTTCACTGGCATTCTCCCTGGCTGTTATAAAGTGAAGTTGAATTGAAAATTATTGCAATTGTAAAATACATAAATTGGTTCCGGTGGTTCCTTCTTTAGGCAAAATACAACAAAAAAAACACCAAAAAAAATTTAAAAAAAGTCCCAGCCAGGAATACTTAATGAAATTTTGCTCAAAAATAAAAATGTGAATACATTTGAATAAAAAAAGTAAATAAAATGGAAAAAATAGAATAAAACATTAAATATCCGTCAGCTGACGAGCAGAGGAGTCTTTTTAAATTTTCATGGCTCAGAAAAAAATAATGCATTGAAAAAAATTGATAATGCCATATGGGAAGCTCCAAAAGTTTTTATTTTTCCTGTTTCAAAAAGAGCGCATGCTGTGAGAGGAGGGCAGTGAGGGTGCCCTGCCAGGAATGCCAGTTCCCAGGGGTGAAGGGTACAGCAGGCAGCCCCTTCTCCGTGCACTGAAGATGTGTATCCCAGAGGTGCCAGTCACCAGCTCATCCTCCCGCACTGTGTGCCAGCTGCTGAAGGGTGGGGGGAGTTGTCACAGGGGTCTGGGGCAGCCAGGCAGGGATTTCACAGGGCAGGGGAGCCCATCCCGGCTGCCAGGCCAGTAGGCAGGATCACACATGGCTGCAGGGGGCGCTGCCGGTCCCCCTCCTGTCATCGCACACACCTCGGGTCATGTCAGGTGCACTCACACAGTGCACAGGCTGCAGCTCAGGCTGGTCCAGGCGTCTGCGCGGTCACGTGACTCCCCCGCTTTACCCCACGTGACGGGCAAGATGGCTGCGCCCGCGAAGGCACGGGTCTGAAGGTGAAGCGCCCGCGATCGCTGGGGAGGTGAGGACCTGAGAGGTGGTGGTCTTGCTTTACGGCAGCATGGTGGTCCTTAGATGATACATATGGTCACTCTTCACACATTGTCTAACTGGGCCATTGGGACTCTTCTTCTATGATATCTGTGTAAAGAGATGACAGCATGTCACCTCATATATATGTGATGTTGGGGGGTAAATGATATTTTTGCAGTAGCAGTGATTGATTCTCAGCCCTGGTGCTGAGAACCTGCCACACTCCAGACAGCGACCATCAGCATCTAGCGGACATGTCATATACCCAGATACATGTCATATACCTGCGCCCTCTCCATACTGTACCGCTCCCCTCCCATCTGGGCACCCATGGGCACTGTACCCGACCGGTTGCCGTCTCCTCTTAGCTCTCCTGTTGGTTTTTATTTGGGGGCTGGGTGGTCGTGGATCCCTGCAGAAGCACCAACGAGGACTCGGAGCTGGACTCGAGAACGCCATCGTTAAATTGGTGAAACATTTTTTTTTTTTCAGGGGTTCCCTAGTGCTAAAAAGGTCGGGAACTACTGCTCTAGAGCCTCGTGGGACGGATACACTGCAGATTGTCCACCGGTGTAGAATCCACAGCGTTTACAGGAGCAGCAAAGTGGATGAGATCTGTGGGAAAATCCACGTGGAAACCACATTATATCAAGTCCCTCCCCAGACTTCACCTTTGCAAGATGTAGGATGAATTCCGCATAAAGGGGGTCATTTTGTAAGACCAGCGTTTTAGACACCAGTCTTAATGAAGCCCTTGCGCTGGTGGTGCATCGCCGAAGTTATGAAGAAGCTCCGGCCTCTTCATAACTCGAGCAGGATCCACCACCGCTTCTAAATGTACGATGGCTTCCTCGCTGTCTTACATTTAGACCTTTTTCTACGCCTAAAAGAGGTGTAGAAAATGGTAAATGAGACGGGCCTGCCGTACCCTTCCCCGCCCATGCCACGTCCACTTTTTTTTTAGACCTTGCGTGAGCGGGGATAAATCGCAGATTGCGGCGCAACCAACCATTGCACCACAATCTGTGCCTAAAATACACCTAATTTAGGCCGAATGCACATGGCCGTGTTCCCCGGCCGAGAGTGGTCCGTGGTATGCCGGGCTGGATTCCTGTTCAGAGCAAGAGCCGTGCGCTCCTGCTCTGAACAGGAATCCAGCCCGGCATACCACGGACCGCTCTCGGCCGCTGAACACGGCCATGTGCATTCGGCCTTAGGCATATTTCGGCTTCATAAATGACCCCCAAAATTCTGCATGTCACTTCTGCAGCAAATGTGCAACCAATATTTTTCGGTTGCAGTCTGGCGGACGTGACCTTATGACTGGCGTTATCAGAATATGCTGTTTATATCGGGCCGCCCTGCAGTTTGGCCTGAGATCTGCCGTGGATGGAGGTCTTAGGTTTCTGGGAAGGTGGGGGACGCTCACAACAAAAATCTCTATTTCTTACTGGTCCAGTATTGGGATTGGGAACTCTGTCTCTGGGAAAATATGTCTATGGCTACATTTGGGATATGTTCGCACGGCTAAAATGCACAGCAGAAAAATCAGCAGCTGAAAACAGGTGGCAGATTTGTAATTTGATGCTAAATGTATTTCGGGGGCCACATCCGGTCTGCGTTCTCTGCGGATCATGCACAGATCCGTTCATTTCTATGGTCCTCAGAAAATGCAGACAGCAGACGGATGTCCTCCATGTCGCTGTTCTGCAAATCATAGAACGTGTCCTATTCTTGTGCGTTTTGTGGGCAAGAATGGCCATTGTGGCACGCACACGGACGATAGCCACATTTTGGGGATTCATGTTTTGCAGACCGTAAAACGGATACGGTCGTGTGCATGATGCCTAAGACTTTTTCTTCCAGCTGTTGCAAAACTACAACTCCCATCGTGTGCTGTCAGGGCATCCCAGGATTGTAGTTTCACAGCAGCCAGAAATCCACCGCTTAGAGACAGTATTTCATGATGTATGTTTCAGGCTACAACACCACAGCTGTAATGGAACCCGAAGAGCGTCCGGAAAGTCAGTTTGCGAAGCTCTTACGAGAGAGATTCAATCAACTTCCTGCTATAGACCAGTGAGTAACACGTCATGGAGCTTACTACTTTAAAATGCCTCCCCATACGCCCAGGCCCCTCACACAGGTTGTACTTACCTCGCTCCCTGGCACCCGCACCGCTTCTGATGGCTGCCACTGCATCTTCCCGTCATGCGGATGAAAACATCTGGCTTCGGGGGGGTGGGGGGGGGGTTGTTTCTTACATTCGTATGTCAGTTCCAGTAAAGACAGAACATGTCCTATTCTGGTCTTTAAAATGAGGACCTCATATCCATAGAACTCAATGGGACTGCAAAAAATGCAGAACGCAAAATGGATACGGCCGTGTGCATAAGGGTTTAGATACTCAGCTCAGCAGGCAGGATCATACAAGACAGGATTAGATACACCGCACAGCAGGCAGCATCATACAAGACAGGATTAGATACACAGCTCAGCAGGCAGCCTCATACAAGATAGGATTAGATATACACTTCAGTAGGCTGTATCGCACACAACAGGATGTGTATCAGGCTCACATACAGGATAGGATTAGATACAGATGTGTTTGGATACGTTTGCTGATTCCAGCTGTTTATCACACTCTGGAGATGGTGAGGGAAGAGTCTGTGGAAGGTCAGTGATGGGATTAGATACACAGCTCAGCAGGCTGTATCGCACAGGATAGGATTAGATACACATGTCAGGGCAGAGGCTGTGGACGGTCAGTGATGGGATTAGATACACAGCTCAGCAGGCTGTATCGCACAGGATAGGATTAGATACACATGTGAGGGCAGAGGCTGTGGACGGTCAGTGATGGGATTTAGACACTGAGTGAGAAGTAGATTCCCGTCTGGGTGTAGAAAGATGGACACAGGAGTTGTAGTGGGTGGAGCTGCTGCAGGCAGAGCAGTGGGGGGCGTGGCCAGCCTGTGACTCGTCACTGTGCAGTGCAGCCAGGCTTGTGTATCAATAAAGTTATGTATTCGACAAAACAAGAAGGGGAGAAAGTAAACAGATCTGCCAGGATAATGTGATGTCTTCCAGAGGGGAAGGAAAGCTCAGACATGAAAAACAGGTATTTGGGGCATGTGTATGGGTGGTGAGGGGTGTTAGGAGCACATAAAAATAATTTTTATTTTGGGACCAGACAACCTCTTTAACCTTCTCAGGACCGCCGCACGCAGGATTGGGTCCTGGCGGCGGCCCTGTTGTTCCTCCTGGACGCGCCGGCGCGTCATCTCGCGAGAGTCGAGATTTCCTGTGAACGCGCGTTCACAGGATCGGACGGTAAACCAGTGGATCTACAGCCTGCCAGCGGCGATCATTCGCTGGCAGGCTGTAGATGCATTTTGGTTTTTTTAACCCTTGAAAGGTATATCAGACGCTGTTTTGTTAACAGCGTCTGATATACCTGGTCCTCTGGTGGTCCCTTTTGCTTGGATCGACCACCAGAGGACACAGGCAGCTCTGTAAGTAGCACCAAGCACCACACTACACCCCCCCCCCCCTGTCACTTATTAACCCCTTATCACCCCCCTGTCATTGATCACCCCCCTGTAAGGCTCCATTCAGACGTCCGTATGTGTTTTGCGGATCCGCAAAACACGGACACCGCGGATCTGCAAAACACGGACACCGGCAATGTGCTTTCTGCATTGCCAGAACTATATAGAACGTTGCCAGAACTATATAGAAAATGCCTTTTCTTGTCCGCAATTGCGGACAAGAATAGGACATGTTCTATAGGCTCTACAAAAAACGCAGTGTTCGCCCAATCAGGCCTGATCTTGTGCGCACACTTGCGTTCAGTCCGCCCCACCGCAGTGACAGAATTATATTTTTTCTGATCACTGCAAAAACACCGTAAAATCGCTGCGGCGCTATAAAGATCACTTTTGAGGGGCATGGCGGGTTCATAGAAGATTTTTTATTTTTTTTGGCACAAGTTAGCGGAAATTTTTATTTTATTTTTTCTTACAATATTCCACTAATTTGTGACAAAAAATAAAATCTCACATGAACTCACCATACCTCTCACAGAATCCAAATGCGTAAACATTTTTAGACATTTATATTCCAGACTTCTTCTCACGCTTTAGGGCCCCTAAAATGCCAGGGCAGTATAAATACCCCATAGGTGACCCCATTTTGGAAAGAAGACACCCCAAGGTATTCCGTGAGGGGCATGGAGAGTTCCTAGAATTTTTTATTTATTTTTTGGCACAAGTTAGCGGAAAATGTTTTGTTTTTTTCTCTTACAAAATCATTTGCCGCTAACTTGTGCCAAATAAAAATATATTCTAGGAACTCGTCATGCCCCTCACGGAATACCTTGGGGTGTTTTCTTTCCAAAATGGGGTCACATGTGGGGTATTTATACTGCCCTGGTATTTTAGGGGCCCTAAAGCGTGAGAAGAAGTCTGGAATCCAAATGCCTAAAAATGCCCTCCTAAAAGGTACTCATTGGAATTTGGGCCCCTTTGCGCACCTAGGCTGCAAAAAAGTGTCACACATGTGGTATCGCCGTACTCAGGAGAAGTAGGGCAATGTGTTTTGGGGTGTATTTTTACATATACCCATACTGTGTGTGAGAAATATCTCTGTAAATGACAACTTTTAAAAAATTTTATACAAAGTTGTCAATTTACAGAGATATTTCTCTCACCCAGCATGGGTATATGTAAAAATACACCCCAAAACACATTGCCCTACTTCTCCTGAGTACGGCGATACCACATGTGTGACACTTTTTTGCAGCCTAGGTGCGTAAAGGGGCCGAAAGTCCAACGAGTACCTTTAGGCTTTACAGGGTTGCTCACAATTTAGCCCCGCCCAAAATGCCAGAACAGTAAACACACCCCACAAATGACCCCATTTCGGAAAGTAGACACCCCAAGGTATTCGCTGAGGGGCATATTGAGTCCATGAAAGATTTAACTTTTTGTCCAAGTTAGCGGAAAGGGAGACTTTGTGAGAAAAAACTAAAAAAATAATTTCCGCTAACTTGTGCCAAAAAAAAAAAAACTTCTATGAACTCGCCATGCCCCTCACGGAATACCTTGGGGTGTCTTCTTTCCAAAATGGGGTCACATGGGGTATTTATACTGCCCTGGCATTTTAGGGGCCCTAAAGGGTGAGAATCCAAATGCCTAAAAATGCCCTCCTAAAAGATACTCATTGGAATTTGGGCCCCTTTGCGCACCTAGGCTGCAAAAAAGTGTCACACATGTGGTATCGCCGTACTCAGGAGAAGTAGGGCAATGTGTTTTGGGGTGTATTTTTACATATACCCATGCTGGGTGAGATAAATATCTCTGTAAAATGACAACTTTGTATAAAAAAAATGGAAAAGTTGTCTTTTACAGAGATATTTATCTCACCCAGCATGGGTATATGTAAAAATACACCCCAAAACATATTGCCCTACTTCTTCTGAGTACGGCGATACCACATGTGTGACACTTTTTTGCAGCCTAGGTGCGCAAAGGGGCCCAAATTGTAAAGAGCACCTTTAGGATTTCACAGGGCATTTTTACGCATTTGGATTCCAAACTACTTCTCACGCTTTAGGTCGCCTAAAATGTCAGGGCAGTATAAATACTCCACAAGTGACCCCATTTTGGAAAGAAGACACCCCAAGGTATTCCGTGAGGGGTATGGTGAGTTCATGTAAAATTGTATTTTTTGTCAAGTTAGTGGAATATGAGACTTTGTAAGGAGAAAAAAAGAAATAAAAAAATCATTTTCCGCTAACTTGTGACAAAAAATAAAAACTTCCATGAACTCACTATGCCCATCAGCGAATACCTTAGGGTGTCTACTTTCCGAAATGGGGTCATTTGTGGGGTGTTTCTACTGTCTGGGCATTGTAGAACCTCAGGAATCATGACAGGTGCTCAGAAAGTCAAAGTGGGTAAATTCACATTTTTTCACTATAGTTTGTAAACGCTATAACTTTTACCCAAACCAATAAATATACACTTATTGCATTTTTTTTTAAATCAAAGACATGTAGAACAATAAATTTAGAGAAAAATTTATATAGAAATGTAGTTTTCATTTAAAAATTTTACAGCAGAAAGTGAAAAATGTCGTTTTTTTGCAAAAATTTCTGTCAATTTCGATTAATATCCAAAAAAGTAAAAATGTCAGCAGCAATGAAATACCACCAAATGAAAGCTCTATTAGTGAGAAGAAAAGGAGGCAAAATTCATTTGGGTGGTAAGTTGTATGACCGAGCAATAAACCGTGAAAGTAGTGTAGTGCAGAAGTGTAAAAAGTGGTCTGGTCATAAGGGGGTTTAAGCTAGGGGGGCTGAGGTGGTTAAGTGACCAGGGTCGGAGCCTGTCCCCTCTGAGATCACTACAGCTGTCACTCAAAGTGGAGGGGAGGGGCTGTGAAGCAGCTCAATACATTGAGCACTCTGCATGAAGCTCCGCCTCCAGGGCACTTGCCACAGAATAAAAGTTCAGAGTCACATTACCCTTAATAATAAAAAGTCCACAAAGAGTATGTTTGTCCTTATCTCCCCAGCTCCTGGGTAGAGCTGTCAGCAGTTTAATATGGTAAGAACCGCTGACTACCTTTGATGGCCTATCCCAATAATCTGTCATCGATGTCAGATTGCTGTTGATCAGCTGTGTGAAAGGGCTGCAGTGCTGGGATACGCACTGCAGCATCTTCATAGTATACCCAGTAGAGCGCTGTATAGTGGCTGTGCTTGGTATTGCAGCTCAGTTCCATTGAACGAGACTGAGCTTTGGAAAGCCATGTTGCAAGCTCCTTCAAACTGGAAGTGGTGCCGGTAGTCAAACCCCCCCTACTGATTTACATATTGATGACCTATCCTGAGGATAGATCGATATGTCCTGCACAACCCCTTTAACTCTGTCTACGCAGAGAATCGTAGGCCTAATTTTATTGACAAGACAACACATGAATTCACTAGGGGGGGGGGGCATCAGGATTGTTTGGTCAGCAATGTCATTGGTTCCATGAAGAAAGGGATAACAAATGAGCTCTTAACGAGTTCGGCCTCTAATGCCACCAGATATAAGGCAGCTATCCTAGAAGTCAATGTCTCACCTTTTAAACAGGCCTTGGGGCATGACTTGGAAACTAAATAAGCCAGCGTCTCATCTGCAGACAGCTGTTTCGGGGTGATTGCCCCTCATCAGAGCAGAGGGTGAAGGGATGATTATTGGTTTTTGGCCCAAGGGTGGTAGTATTTCTGAAACTGTGCAGTGTGAACTGTTCTTTGCTGCTGCGGTGGAAAAAAAAAAAAAGGTTCCATGAGAGTTGCTCAGTGAATATGTATATAAGGGCCCTGCTCTCAGTCTGGTATTCTGACGTTTTATCCCTTTCTGTCCTATAGAAAATTTTTCCATTATGGAAGTCTGATAGTTGGTCTAAGTGCCTCGGCTTCTGGACTTCTGTCCAACAAGATATTCAGAGAAACCTTGAAGGTCAGACGGGGCTTCCTGTTGTCCTCTCTCGTCGTGACCAGCCTCCCACTGTTCCAGACCACCATCTTGTATCACACTGCTATACCCAATTCCATTATGGCTGGTAAGAATATATACATTGCATATGAGTGTATATTGTGGACTACAGTTGTTAAAGAGGTTGTGCCAAGTTTTTAACCAGCTGATTGCTGGGGGTCCGACCTCTGAGACCCCCACCGATCATGAGGGTCCTGTTCCCGCCCCCCCCCCCCATCCTGATGGGACGGCAGGTCACTTCATTCATTCTCTATGGGAGCGCCAGAGATAGCAGAGTACAGCACCCAGCTATCTCAGCTGCTCCCAAAAAGAATCAATCGAGCGGAACCTGACACTCCATCAGAATGGGGAACAGGACCCCCATTCTCGTGATCAGTGAGGGTCTCAGCCGTCGGACCATAAGTTAGTTATCCCCTTTCCTGTTGGCACAACCCCTTTAACTCATGCTAAATATTCCATTCTTTGTTCTTTTTTTGTTGAGATCCATTTAGTAACTTTCCAAATATCATGTTTTACTTCCACACACACATATATAACTTTTACACAGTTGAGTCCCATTATTCTGACTACTTCCCATGTCGGCAGTGCGTAGCTCTTGAAGGAACGTGTGCTGAGCGGGCTCGGTGGGTATATAAGGTGGGTGATAGGCTGTCCACACACACATCCCTTGTTGGTGTCATGGGTCAAAGGGGCGATTTATAAGAGTTGTGAAAAGGGATGTAGGTATTTCTGATACTGCGCAGTATCAACTGTTCTCTGCTACTGTGGTGACCGTGTATGGTGAGCGGACAAATGGCGCCCTTGTGAATAAGAAACGTGGAAGCTGTGGAGCACCCTGGTTGTATCGACAAAAAAGGCTTCAGATTTCACTGTAGTATCGGAATCGGACCTCCGCTGATTGGCAAAGGGTTGTCTTCTCCGATGAGTCGCGTTATCTGCTTCATAGCTTTGAGGGTCAGGAGAGAAACATCAGAGAACAACCATTGCAACCATTGCTGGAAGAATCCAAGCTGGTGGTGGCAGCGTTATGGTCTGGGGGATGCTCTGGACCACTCATACATGTGGAAGGCGCTTTCTACTGATTTGGGTATGAATCAATCCTTGCAGATCACGTACACCCATACATGCTGATTGTCTTCCCTGGGGCAGGTGGGATCTTCCAGCAAGACAATGCAACATATCACACGGCTAGAAATTCTAACATTTGATGGAAGAGCATGACCAAGACTTCCAAGTACCACCCTGGCCCCATAATTCTCCAGACTTGAACCCAATTGATCATCTGTGGGACCACCTCGATGGTCGTGGATCATCCTCCGAGCCCCCGTGGGATGCACTGCAGCCAGCATGGCTCCACATACCCGTGAAAACCTACCAGGACCTTATTGAGTCCCCGCCGCCCGTCTAGCTGCTGTCCATGGTGCACACGTCTGGACATTAGCTGGTGGTCATAACAATAATAGGACTTGACATTGTAAAATGCAGTTGGTTACCCTTGGAAACAGACTTCTCTTGTCAGACATGTAACCAGAAATAGCACCACACTTCGCATTCACACAACCGTGCCGCGTTTTGCAATCCGCAGAACACTGATACTGGCCGCGTGCGTTCCACATTTTGCGGGACGCACATGGCCAGCGCTATATAGAAAAATACCTACTCTTGTCTGCTATTTTTAAAATGAATGGGTTCACACTCAGTCCCACTGAAGTCAATAGTGGCGCTGTTTATGAAAATGTTATACGACCCCTTTAAGACCAAGCTCTACACAAATGATGAATTGTTCCAGTCACACCAGGATTTGTTGGGGGCCCCATCTAATGGATTGTAATGGTTGCTTTTATTTCCCCCGCAGGTAAGATGAATTGTTCCCTATGTAACACGCTGCGTGGCACCACGGTGGGAGCTGTTGTTGGGGGTCTGGGTTCAGCGTCCTTAGCTGCGTTATTCAGCACAATGTACTTTCTGAAGTAAGTATATCCATATCCACTTATTGTAGTAAGACGCTGCATTATATTCTCAGAGGAGTTCATGTAGCTGTATGTCATCTATGCCCTTAATAAGCTTACAGTCCTTCTAAATAGCCCCCATACTGTAAAGGGCATCTGTCAGCAGTTCTGTACCTATGACACTGGCTGACCTGTTACATGTGTGCTTGGCAGCTGAAGACATCTGTGTTGGTCCCATGTTCATATGTGTCCGCATTGCTGAGAAACATGATGTTTTAATATATGCAAATGAGCCTCTAGGAGCAACGGGGGTGTTACCATTACACCTAAAGGCTCTGCTCCCTCTGCACTTTGATTAACAGGTCCAGACATGAAAACATCATCACGCCTGGCCCTATCATTCATAATGCAGAGGGTGCAGGATTTGCAGAGAGAGCTGAGCCTCTAGGTGTAATGGCAACACCCACATTGCTCCTAGGTTCATTTGTATATATTACAACAACAAAAAAATCTCAGCGATGCGGGCAAATATGAATCCAGGGTTATCCAGGAATTGATAATGATGACCTATCCTGTACATCATACAGCGGCGGTGCTCGGTATTGCAGCTCAGCTCCATTGACTTGAATGGGGCCTGAGCTGCAGCCTTGGGCATGTGACTGATGTACGGTGACATCCCATGGCCAAGGAAAAGCCTGTAGCGCTCACGGAGTGCCTACTTCTTCTAACAGCTGATTGGCGGGGGTCCTGGGTGTTAACCCCCTGCCGATCTGATCGGTCATCAATATAAATTCCCAGATAACCCCTTTAAGCAGACCAGTCCTGTATGGAAACTTACTGGAGGCACTCCATGGTATGGAGACTTATTGGCAATGTTCCATGGGAAACAAATATGCAAAAGGTATCTGACCAGTGCCACCGCTTGGATCCAAGGCATCGCACCCAGCCTGCCAGAATCCTACTCTAGACTGATGAGCGGCAAGCACCCTGAAACAGCCGTCTACAGATGGATATCAGTTACATTCCCTTGTCAAATTCCAAGTTGTTGGAAAGTCAGATTTTGACTCATTGGGAGCCACTTCCAGGCAATGGGACTGAGCTACTGGGCATGTGTGACCACCATTACTGGACATATCATGTAGAACAGCAGGGACAGTAACAGAAATACCAAGATGTTCCAGAATTTAGGTTCCTAATTGTTTGTTATGGCTGATATAAAATACAGTAAAGCACCTCCAGCTCTTTTCTTCCTCGCTGCTGCTCCTGTATACAGCGGCTGTGGTGTGTTTCGACGCCACAGCCCTTACATCTGACGTCGCTGTGTTTGCTCCCACCTGGAATTGCACTCTCCTGTGCTTCCTTCTGCTGCGCAAGCACCATTACAAGCGTCTGGCACCTGGATGAACGAGGGCTTGCACAGTGTGCTCCAGACGCTTCACTTGTCAGCTGCGCACAAGAACATAGGACGGGACACTGAAGGCAGAGAATGATTGCACAGTAGAAGAGGCCAGAAGGGCTCAACGCTGGATGGTCAGGTGAGGGAGGCAACACAGCCACGTCAGATGTAAGGGCCACGGTGGCAAACCACACTACAGGAAGCGAGGGAGAACAGAATGTGGATGGAAGTGACCCACACAGTAAGTTACAGAAAAACTTTGTAAAGTGGCCAACCCCTTTAATATTTAATCTTTTTTGCCCCTCGTGTTGTTTTGAAGGATACCATTGTATCCAGATTGTAAAACAAAGGGGCAGAAGTGCTCATCTGAGTGTCGTCCCCTATAATCTGTTAGACTACGGACTTCCAATGAATCTGTGCAATGCTGAAGGGGATGCTCATAAGGGTTAACTCACACGTCGCCGAAATTTGTGCGACTTAAAATCAGATTCATTCATTTGAAAAGGTCCGCAAACATGGACTTGTGCAGCTGAATGGAACCAATTTTCAGTTGTGGAAAATTTCTGCGAAATCCGCAGTGCGAGTGCATCCTAATAGCGCTCTTCTTCCCTTTTTTTTTAAGCCTGGACCTCCACCCATCAAAACTTCTGCCATGTCAGAAGTTGGTTAAAATGGCAGGAACCGTTACATGCTGCACTGCCTGTGGAAATACTGGCTTTGTATAGAACGGGCCCTGACCCAATATTCTGTGGAGGTACAGAATAGAACCCCCCCCCCCCAAATCAGTGGGCGTCTACCAGGGGACATCAGCGTCTCTTTTCTTTGTTACAGGTACAACAAGAAGCCGCTGCCCAATGACCCGTTCCGCTTCTGCATTAACCTCTACAGAGCTGCAGTGATGAGGATGAAGTATTTCTTCCTTTTTCAAGCTGTTCTGTGCATGGCGGTCAGCGCTAGGTATTACACCGTGTACGAGAAGATGCTGCTGATGCCTCCTCTGCAGCACGAGGAGGGGCCGAAGGAATAAACACGCTTTTTTTTATTATCCAGAGTATCTTCATTACAATGCTTGTCACACATACAGCAATTATTTTTATCTCCTTTCCCTGTTTCTCACATTAGTGTGCCAAGTTTGATGTTTTAAAGGGGTGTTCCAGAACTTGGTTTATCAGTTCCAGATTGGTGGAGGTGTGAAGCCCATTAACCCTACGACCGGCGCTGAAAGCAGAAGGTTCCGCTGTATAGTGGCCATACCAGGGTAGGAGTGAAAGGGAGCTGCGCAGTGGTCACAGCTAACATCGAAAAGTCGATTCGCATAAAACTTTGTTCCAATACTGTACGGATCAGGAGCTCCGTACACTATTTGAAGTAAAAACCGCGCTCATCGGAGCCGATACATTCTAACTCTCGTGAGACTAATAAATTTTTACTCTGTTTCGGTTCCAAGTGGCACCTTGGTCGATTCGCTCATCCCTAGTCACAGCCTTCCTTCCCCAAATCTGATACTGATATCAATCCTGAGGATAGGTCATCAGTATCCACGTCCCAGAAAAACCCTTTAAGGGCGTATATTAACAATACACATTTCAAGAAGACCTTTCACCAATTTGTACTTTATAAAAGCAATACCTCACACTGTAGCCCGTGTTCACTAGGTGTCATATCGTACATTTTTCGTGATCTGTTCCCCATTTGGTTTTGGCATCTGATATGCTAATAGAATCGGTACAAGGAGGTGGAGACATCAGCTTCTCCCTGGCCGTGGTACAGTCCAATCGCAGCAGATCGCGTCACAGCCGGGGAGAAGTTGAGCCGTTTTTTTCCCAAACGGGTAGCACAGCGGCGGAACATATGAAAATAAATTGTGATATGACACCTACTGAACATGGGCAAGGTATTGCTTTTATAAAGTAAAACTGGTGAAAGTTCCTCGAAGACTTAAAGCGCCCGTGACCAGGATCTACCTTATTAAACCAGGCACTTCAGCACATGGCATTTATCATGTAGACAGAGTTAATACAAGGCACTTACTAAGGTATTGCGACTGTCCATAATGATTCCTTTTGCTGGCTGGATTCATTTTTCCATCACTTTATACCCTGTGCATATCCAGGGTTAAGACCACACTATAGGGAAAAAGCACCAGGCCCTCTGGTGGCAGGGACTGCACACTGCACATAGGTACACATGCGCAGCAGCTTCCAGCCTAGAGTTGCGCCGGGTATCGACACAATACTAGGCTGCGCAGCCTAGTATCAATTAGAGAACATGGCACGCACTGCTCTCAGCGCATGCCATGTTCTCTTCACTAGCACAGTGGTTAGTATTAGTATAAGTGGTGGCCACAGGTGAAATTCCGATCAGAGCCCCAGCGGTGTAATCGTGGGGCTCTGATTGCCCTGGCTGCCATGGTAAGCAGATCGTGAAGTCCTAGTCACCCTAATAGAGCTCTATTAGGCTAAATAAGACACAGGTTTTATTCCCTAAGGGGGCTAATGGTTATTAAATAAAAACACACCAAAATAAGTTTAAATCGCCCTCTTTCCCAATTTTACATATAAGATTTACAAACAATAAAAAAAAATAAACATATCACCACACCCAAAAAAGTGCAAACTATTAAAATATTTCCTATGTGGTAAACGCCGTAACAGGGGGAAAAAAAAATAGGATAGGACTGTTCTATTATAAGCCGGAAGGTCCATAAAATTAAAAATTTGCATAGTATCGCAATACTTTTTTATGGTATTGTGATAACCCTACTCCATCCACCTCATATCTGCACTGCAGCCGTAAACCCCTGGATAGGAGCCGTGTACAACGTGATGGAGAAATGAACGACGCCAGCAAAGGAGGCGATAAGGACAATCACTACATATTAGTAAGAGCCTTGTATTAACTTTCTCTACATGATAAATGCAATTTGCTGCATTGAGACAACCCCTGTAAGTCTGCAGACATATTAACCCCTTAGTGACCACCCATACGTGTTTTTACGGCGGTCACTTCAGCCCAAGTTAGCAATAAAATCAATTGCTGTAGCTCCGTGCCCGCAGCAGTGACCAGAGACCGTGACAAGTGGTCTCTGATCACGTGATACACTTTATCATTGCAATCACAGAAAATGCCGGCCTTCAGCACAGTAACAATCAGGGACCAATAATAATGTGCTCTGTAGGAAAAATATCTCTTTAAATTAATACTTTTGTGTAAAAAAAAAAAATATTTTTTTTTTTTCACCTCCTTAGCATTAATTTCTTTAAAAAAACTAGTGGGGTACCGTCACGCACTGCTGCCTTCTCCGGACTTAAGGTGGTGCAATCCTTTAAGTATCTTGGGGTAACAGTGTCCATGAACCCTGCAGATTATATTACTAGTAACCTCCTACCCTTGTTGGAGAAATTTAAAAATAAGATCACAGTGTGGCATAAATTGCCTTTGTCAGTGATAGGAAGGGGAAATTTGTTGAAAATGATCCTTATGCCGCAATTGCTCTATGTCCTGCACAACTCCCCCGTTTGGATTCCCGTGCATTACTTTCACAAAATCTTACGATTGTTTCGTTTTTTTCTGTGGAAAAGTAATAGGGGAAGGATAAAGTATGAAACGCTACAGAGGAACAAAGATGCAGGGGGACTTGCTCTGCCCAACCCATTACTTTATTTTCTATCGGCCCAGTTGCAGCATTTTAAAGGGTGGGGAGTGGTGGGTGGCTCAGGCACGAAGAGTGGACGATTGATGGAGTGGGCGTCGAATAGGTCTCCCCCGTTGACGGCCATTGAAGGTAGGGTAAAGGAGGATGCAGGGCGTATCCCAATACTAGTGCTCATGAGGAAAGTTTGGTGTAAAACCAGACATATCTTGGGATTAGAGGGATATGTCAATATCTCGCCTATTTGGAGGAACCCAGCACTGTCAGAGTTGGAAGGTCTAACTGGATTTTCTGGGTGGAATAACAAGGGAGTATGGAATTTGGGCCATATCTTTTCAGGTGGGGTATTAAAACAATATCAACAGCTATGCTCGGAGTTTGGGCTTCCTTCCTCGCAGTTCTATAGATATCTTCAGCTCAGGCATGCATTGGATGCTCAGGCTAAAGTGGCTCCAATAGTATTTACATCCATTCATGCACTGAACACAGTGGTGGCTGCTGGATCGGTGAAAGGGGCAATCTCCGTGATGTATCAGGCCTTACTAGAGGATTTTCTTAAAGGATACCCGCTAAAATGCAGACAGCAATGGGAAAGAGATTTGGGTGGGCTTACAGATGTACAATGGTCAGAGGTAGTAGCGCTTACTCCCACTCTATCTCTCAGTGAGGCGGCACGTCTCTCCCAGCTGTATCTAGTGCAGAGAGTATATAGGACTCCGGTATTCCTACATAAAGTGGGTTGCAGGGATAGTCCTAATTGTCCGAAATGTGGTAGCGCTGAAGCTGATCTCATGCATATGTTGTGGTCATGCCCTTCATTGACCTCTTACTGGAGAGCAATATTACATCTTGTTAATAAGGTACATAGTACTAAATTTAAAATGGATCCGAAAATTTGTATTCTGGGAATGCTGCCAGAGGAAAATTTGCAGTCTACAGTAGCTACGGGAATAGAAAGGATGCTGTATCAGGCGAGGAAGACTATCGCAGCAAAATGGATACAGGGGATACCCCCAGAGGTATCGGAATATGTTGCTAGAATGAATGTGGTAGTGCGCCTTGAGAGGGGTGTGTACCAGAAAAGAAAATGCTTGACTGACTAAATTTGAGGCTATTTGGGGTAGCTGGATAGATAGGTCGGGATGCTGTAGTCCTTGGCTAGCATTAACAAGGAGTGTTCTGAGTGCCCGGTAAGGCTGATCTGGGGAAGTGACTGTGTACAACCTGGTGATATGTGAAGTGTGTGATGTACGTTTGTTGGTGTCTGATGTGTGACCGTGGACTGAGTGCTATAACTGTATGGGAGTATAGTTACTTGGGGCTCACTGCCTGTAATATATATTAAAATCAATGGAACAGGTGCCGATATGATGAGGAGAAAAAGAATTAGGAGGTAGTTATGCTCTTATTGCAATGATGTCCTGCTCTTGGAAGGTTTGGGAGGGGAGGGGGGGGGGTGTTTACAGGGATGTTTGTTGAGGGAGAAAAAATTGATGAATAAAAGGTCTAGATCTATTGTGTAAATTCTTACGATGTCTTACGGTCATAGGATGTATATTATGTACATTGTGCATATGTGATATTTTGTACATTTATCCTTTGTACCTGATGTTTTTTTGATGATTGGATATTTGATATGACTGTCATTTGATGATGAAAAAGAAAAAAAAATGATAATAAAAAAATTATCTAATTTAAAAAAAAAAAAAACTAGTGGGTCAAAAAACTCATTACACCCATAGATAAATACGTTAAGGGGCCTAGTTTTTAAAATGGGTTCACTTTTGGGGGGTTCTATTTTTCTGACACTTATAAGCCTCTGCAAACTTGGCTTGTTGCAGGAAAAAATATGTACTTCAAAAAGTTTTAAATGTACAGTACAGAGCAAAAGTTTGGACACCTTATCATTCAAAGAGTTTTCTTTATTTTCATGACTATGAAAATTGTAGATTCACACTGAAGGCATCAAAACTATGAATTAACACATGTGGAATTCTATACATAACAAAAAAGTGTGAAACAACTGAAAATATGTCATATTCTAGGTTCTTCAAAGTAGCCACCTTTTGCTTTGATTACTGCTGTGCACACTCTTGGCATTCTCTTGATGAGCTTCAAGAGGTAGTCACCTGAAATGGTCTTCCAACAGTCTTGAAGGAGTTCCCAGAGATGCTTAGCACTTGTTGGCCCTTTTGCCTTCACTCTGCGGTCCAGCTCACCCCAAACCATCTCGATTGGGTTCAGGTCCGGTGACTGTGGAGGCCAGGTCATCTGGTGCAGCACCCCATCACTCTCCTTCATGGTCAAATAGCCCTTACACAGCCTGAAGGTGTGTTTGGGGTCATTGTCCTGTTGAAAAATAAATGATGGTCCAACTAAACGCAAACCGGATGGAATAGCATGCCGCTGCAAGATGCTGTGGTAGCCATGCTGGTTCCGTATGCCTTCAATTTTGAATAAATCCCCAACAGTGTCACCAGCAAAGCACCCCCACACCATCACACCTCCTCCTCCATGCTTCACGGTGGGAACCAGGCATGTAGAGTCCATCCGTTCACCTTTTCTGCGTCGCACAAAGACACGGTGGTTGGAACCAAAGATCTCAAATTTGGACTCCTCAGACCAAAGCACAGATTTCCACTGGTCTAATGTCCATTCCTTGTGTTCTTTAGCCCAAACAAGTCTCTTCTGCTTGTTGCCTGTCCTTAGCAGTAGTTTCCTAGCAGATATTCTACCATGAAGGCCTGATTCACACAGTCTCCTCTTAACAGTTCTTCTAGAGATGTGTCTGCTGCTAGAACTCTGTGTGGCATTGACCTGGTCTCTAATCTGAGCTGCTGTTAACCTGCGATTTCTGAGGCTGGTGACTCGGATGAACTTATCCTCCGCAGCAGAGGTGACTCTTGGTCTTCCTTTCCTGGGGCGGTCCGCATGTGAGCCAGTTTCTTTGTAGCGCTTGATGGTTTTTGTGACTGCACTTGGGAAAACTTTGAAAGTGTCCCTAATTTTTCAGACTGACTGACCTTCATTTCTTAAAGCAGTGATGCTCAACCTGCGGCCCTCCAGCTGTTGTAAAACTACAACTCCCATGATGCCTAGCTGTAGGCTGTCAGGGAATGATGGGAGTTGTAGTTTTGCAACCGCTGGAGGGCCGCAGGTTGAGCATGCCTGTCTTAAAGTAATGATGGCCACTCGTTTTTCTTTACTTAGCTGCTTTTTTCTTGCCATAATACAAATTCTAACAGTCTATTCAGTAGGACTATCAGCTGTGTATCCACCTGACTTCTCCACAACGCAACTGATGGTCCCAACCCCATTTATAAGGCAAGAAATCCCACTTATTAAACCTGACAGGGCACACCTGTGAAGTGAAGACCATTTCAGGTGACTACCTCTTGAAGCTCATCAAGAGAATGCCAAGAGTGTGCAAAGCAGTAATCAAAGCAAAAGGTGGCTACTTTGAAGAACCTAGAATATGACATATTTTCAGTTTTTTCACACTTTTTTGTTATGTATATAATTCCATATGTGTTAATTCATAGTTTTGATGCCTTCAGTGTGAATCTACAATTTTCATAGTCATGAAAATAAAGAAAATTATTTGAATGAGAAGTTGTGTCCAAACTTTTGGTCTGTACTGTATGTTAAAATGTTGTCTCCTAAATAAAATAAAAAGTTAAAAAAAACTTTTTGTAAGTGCAGCCAAAATAAAGATGTGGAAATATATTTCTGATAAAAATATTGAATAGTATTTATGTATGTAAAATATTGCATTTGAAAATAGGAAAATGTGTACATTTTTTAAAATTTTCACTTTAATAAAGATGTGCATATTTTAAAATCGGTAGAATTTTACCACCCAAGTACAATATGTGACGAGAAAACAAATGTCAGAATTACTTTGATGTGCAAAACCGTTACAAAGTTATTCTAAGCTAAAATGACACGTCAGACTTCCAAAATTTGGCTTGGTCACTAAGGGGTTAAACTCCACCTCAGAAGTGAACATACATGTCACATGCCTGTACTGGATCACAAGCTTAGGCCTGAGAGGTTTCCTTTAAAGTTTGGGCGGAAAGCACTAAAAATAGAAGTGCAGCCGATTTATTTTTGATAGTCTGCTATAAAAAAAAAAACGTGTCACCAGAACGGACATATTGAACTGCTTACATGTCCACTCTGGTCACGCTGCCAACATTCAGAAACTGGTTCACTTGAAGTGTACAATTAGTGTCTGTGCATGAAACGTCAAGTTTGAATATGTACCAGAGTCATGAACACACAGCTGGTGCATCACTGCATGATGAGAGCCAGGCTGCCCACTTTGCTGTTATAGACCGCCCTTGGTTCCTGGACATCAGCGCTAAATCTCACAGCGGGATCCTTAGGGGTAACACCTCAGCTGACGTGCAGCAGGTACTTGAAGCCAAGGTGTACACACCTCTACTCATTGCACGTGTAAGGATCCCAGCAGGGAGACGAGGTAACTTTTCATGAAGTGGTTATCCCACAAAAGTTATATCCAGTTATATCCATCCCATAAACATTTTTGCATTTACACCTACAAATAAAATACAGATCTCCCAGGAATAATGGAAGAACTGCACCACCTGCTGTATGTGGAGTAGAAATAAATGGGTCCGTATGCAGTCAACAAAAAATACAGATAGGACACGGCATGAATCCTTACTGTGTCCCCTTAGTAGACATGCAGAGGTGGACACACGTTCAGTCTTTGCTCTTTCGGATATGCAGTCATTCCTAGTGAGATGAGCAGCTACTTCTGAGCAAATGCAATTACAGTATTGCTGTCTCCATTTTATTACTTGCTCTGAGAAGGAGAGAAGAAATTTCAGCTTCAGAAGCAGCTGTCTCACTACACCAGGGATCCCGGCACATAGGTGATCAGAAGCCCCAGCTCACTACACCAGGGATCCCTCCACATAGGTAATCAGAAGCCCCAGCTCACTACACCAGGGATCCCGGCACATAGGTGATCAGAAGCCCCAGCTCACTACACCAGGGATCCCGGCACATAGGTGATCAGAAGCCCCAGCTCACTACACCAGGGATCCCGGCACATAGGTGATCAGAAGCCCCAGCTCACTACACCAGGGATCCCGGCACATAGGTGATCAGAAGCCCCAGCTCACTACACCAGGGATCCCTCCGCATAGGTGATCAGAAGCAGACAGCTCACTACACCAGGGATCCCGGCACATAGGTGATCAGAAGCAGACAGCTCACTACACCAGGGATCCCTCCACATAGGTGATCAGAAGCCCCAGCTCACTACACCAGGGATCCCTCCACATAGGTAATCAGAAGCCCCAGCTCACTACACCAGGGATCCCTCCACATAGGTGATCAGAAGCCCCAGCTCACTACACCAGGGATCCCTCCACATAGGTGATCAGAAGCCCCAGCTCACTACACCAGGGATCCCTCCACATAGGTAATCAGAAGCCCCAGCTCACTACACCAGGGATCCCTCCACATAGGTGATCAGAAGCCCCAGCTCACTACACCAGGGATCCCTCCGCATAGGTGATCAGAAGCAGACAGCTCACTACACCAGGGATCCCTCCGCATAGGTGATCAGAAGCAGACAGCTCACTACACCAGGGATCCCTCCGCATAGGTGATCAGACGCAGACAGCTCACTACACCAGGGATCCCGGCACATAGGTGATCAGAAGCAGACAGCTCACTACACCAGGGATCCCTCCACATAGGTGATCAGAAGCCCCAGCTCACTACACCAGGGATCCCTCCACATAGGTGATCAGAAGCCCCAGCTCACTACACCAGGGATCCCTCCACATAGGTGATCAGAAGCCCCAGCTCACTACACCAGGGATCCCTCCGCATAGGTGATCAGAAGCAGCTGTCTCACTACACCAGGGATCCCGGCATAGGTGATCAGACGCAGACAGCTCACTACACCAGGGATCCCTCCACATAGGTGATCAGAAGCAGACAGCTCACTACAGAGACAGCAGAGGGCACTCTCCTAACACTATTCCAGGAATATATGTGAATAGAACTACAGTGGTCCCTCAAGATACAATATTCCTGAACATTATATGTAAGTAATTGCTTTATCTGTATCAGTTATCTGCTTATTTTTCTTAACCCCTTAAAGGGAGTCTGTCACCAGATTTTGACCTCAGACCACTTACATAGCGCTCTAGCATAGCAGTCTATGATTCTAATGGTACCTTTGATGTTTTCTTGTGAAGTTCCCCAAGGCAAAAACTGACTTTTATTCATATGTAAATTAGGGCTCGCAAATGCCCAGGCTGTTCTGCCTCTTTTCGTCATATCCCCGCCCCACTCTTCCTTTGCGTCCTTCTCTGCAGCAAGATCCCACGCCTGCGCTATCCATAGCTTTGCCGGGGCATATGCACTGCGATGCCCATTGTGGGCACAGCATCGCAGTAGCTACTGCGCATGCCCCGGCCAAGCAATGGAGAGCGCAGGCACAGGATCTCGCTGCAGAGAACTTGACAAGGAGGATGCAGAGGAAGAGGCTGGTGACAGACTCCCTTTAAGGACACGGCCATATTTCACCTTAAGGACTCGGCCATTTTTTGCAAATCTGACCAGTGTCACTTTATGTGGTGATAACTTTAAAACGCTTCGACTTATCCAGGCCATTCTGAGATTGTTTTTTCATCACATATTGTACTTCATGATACTGGTAAAATGGAGTAAAAAATTTTTTTTATTTATTAAAAACAGACTAAAATTTGCCAAAAATTAGCAAATTTTCAAGTTTCAATTTCTCTACTTCTATAATACATAGTAATACCTTCAAAAAGTGTTATTTCGTTACATTCCCCATATGTCTACTTAATGTTTGGATCATTTTGGGAATGACATTTTATTTTTTGGGGGATGTTAGAAGGCTTAGAAGTTTCGAAGGAAATCTTGAAATTTTTCAGAAATTTACAAAAACCCACTTTTTAAAAGGACCAGTTCAGGTCTGAAGTCACTTTGTGAGGCTTACATAATAGAAACCACCCAACAATGACCACATTTTATAAACTACACCCCACAAGGTATTCAAAACTGATTTTACAAACTTTGTTAACCCTTTAGGTGTTCCACAAGAATTAAAGGAAAATAGAGATACAATTTCAAAATGTAACTTTTTGGCAGATTTTCCATTTTAATAATTTTTTTCCAGTTACAAAGCAAGGGTTAACAGCCAAACAAAACTCATTATTTATTGCCCGGATTCTGTAGTTTACAGAAACACCCCATATGTGGTCAAAAACCTGCTGTACGGGCACACAGCAGGGTGCAGAAGGAAAGGAATGCCATACGGTTTTTGGAAGGCAGGTTTTGCTGGACTGTTTTTTTTGACAACCATGTCCCATTTGAAGCCCCCCTGATGCACCCCTAGAGTAGAAACTCCACAAAAGTGACCCCATTTTAGAAACTACGGGATAGGGTAGCAGCTTTTTTGGTACTAGTTTAGGGTACATATGATTTTTGGTTGTTCTATATTACACTTTTTGTGAGGCAAGGTAACAAGAAATAGCTGTTTTGGCACAGTTTTTATTTTTTGTTATTTACAACATTCATCTGACAGGTTAGATCATGAGGTATTTTTATAGAGCAGGTTGTCACGGACGTGACAATACCAAATATGACTTTGTTTCAGTTTTACATAAAGCATATTATTTTTTTTAATGATTCTTTAGTGTCTCCACATTCTGAAAGCCATAGTTTTATTTTTTGGGCGACTGTCTTGTGTAGGGGCTCATTTTGTTTGGGATGAGATGACGGTCTGATTGGGGTGCGTATGACTAACGCTTGCTATTACACTTTTTTACAGTTTTTATTTTTTTACGGTATTCACCTGAGGGGTTAGGTCATGTGATATTTTTATAGAGCAGGTTATTACGGACGCGCGATACCTAATATGTAAACTTTTTTTTAACTACTCAAGTTTTACACAAGAACTTCTTTTTTTAAACCAAAAAAGTGATGTTTTAGTGTCTCCATATTCTGAGCCATATTTTTTTTTTGCGATTGTCTTGGGTAGGGGCTCATTTTTTGCAGCATGAGGTGACTGTTAGATTGGTACTATTTTGGTGGGCATACGCCTTTTTGATTACTTGCTGTTGTACTTTTAGTGATGTAAGGTGACAAAAAATGGTTTATTTAGCACAGTTTTTATTTTTTTTACGGTGTTCACCTGAGGGGTTAGGTCATGTGATAGGTTTATAGAGCCGGTCAATACGGACGCGGCGATACCCAATGTGTTTTTTTTTCCTATTTTCTTTTTTACTTTATTTGGGGGAAAATTAAATTTACGTTTCAGGTAAAAAAAAAAAGTAACTTTTGGGGGTCTGATCCCCTTCACAATGCATTCCAATACTTCTGTATTGGAACGCATTGGCTGTATGGGTAATACAGTGTGTATTTTACTCATACAGCTTCCGGGGCCTGTGAGATCCAGGGTGCTGGATCTCACAGGCTCTTCACCGGAAGGCAGCCCCGTTGCCCAAGGAAGGCATCGCGCTGCCTTCCATGCCACCGGGTCCCCGTGCGGCTGTAATGGGGACCCGGTGGCATGGAAGGCAGCGCCAATCCCCGAAAACCGCAGGTCTGAATTGATTCACAGGACCCCCCCCCCCCCGCGCATTGTCCCAGGAAGCCTCCACCTAGCAGTGTCCAAATGTAAACAAACAGCCCTTGCCCTGAGCGATGCAGCATAAAAAGCTCCGATGCTCCACTCATTCATAGTGAACGAGTGCAGATCAGGTTGTGTCTAGATTCAGGTCTGAACCTGGAAAACCCCCTTAAAGGGATATTCTAATCGTAGACCTTTATGACATAGCCACTGTGATTGGCATTTTTTCCTTTGCTGTCAATAGGCATTTGTGTGTGCCAAGTGGTGGGGTCACAAGACTCCTTACCTCATGAGAATGTGGGAGCGTAGATTTGCACTTGGCATCGCCATAAGTACCTATGTTTGGAATACCTCTTTATATATACTAACACCTGTAGGCCATGTGTGTGCCTCTGTTATACCAAACCATAGTACACGTAAACCAGGGCAGACCATAACTGCACTTGTCGGGCATTAACAGGGTAATGCACCATCTGCTGCAGACGAGAGTTATGTACTCTGCAATCTACCGACTTCACCTCCATGTAATAGACGATGAGGGGGGAAGCTGTTTGAAACAAAGAGGAAATGTTAATTTATCAGGCTTCCTATGCAGATCATACGTCACACAGCCCTCCCACCTATTTACTAGAATGAACATACCACGCAATGTGCAGCAACTGCTTTATTCCATCTTTCTCTTACACTAACCAACATAAGTCACATCCATGGTACATAGTAATACAATGACAATTGAAACATACGTGTAAGCTCCTGCGTTTCTTCCAGTGCTGCCTTGTTCCCAAAAACTGAGCAGAATTCAAGTAAAGTGTATACAACACGTGAACAAGTAATTGTACAGAGCAAAGGGGAAGTAACGGGAAACATCATCCTCTGCAGGTTTACCCTCACCCCTGATTCACGTGTGGGGCTCATATTTGGAAGCAGATGGCTAGGTACTACACCCCATCATAGGCTGCACCCTAGGACGATATAGTGGAGTTAGCTCAGTCCAGTAAAACCTGGGGTGGGGTCCTCGCTGCACAAATTGCAGCCACCTTGTAATAAATACCAAGATCTGCACCTCCCATACATCCACTGGATACGTTCTCATGCCCAAAGCTGTTAAATATCAAAAAAGGGTCATCTTCCCACTAGCCAGATCTCAATGTTGAGGGTCTTTTTTTAAAACATGTCTTAAAGGGGTTAGCACTAGTGTTGAGTGAACTTGTGTTTTAAGTTCGGCGTCTAAAGTTCGGGTTATCGAAGAATCGAGTTATGGCTTCCGCTACCACGGACCATAACGGAATTTAGAATCCATAACGCGATTCTTCGATAACCCGAACTTAAAACACAAGTTCGCTCAACACTAGTTGGCCCATATCATACATTGGGGGCATCTATAGAACAGAATCTGCAAAGTAAAGAAGTGCCTGCATGGCCACCCTCCATTCACTTCTACGGGACTGCCAAAAACAGCCCTGCAACGCACTCGCCAATTTTTTATAAGTCCCACAGAAATGACTAGGAAGCGCACCGCACAAGTGCAACCACCGGTCCATTCACTTTTATGGGGGCTGACTGAAAAAGCCAAGACAGCGCCCAGCAAGTTTCGACACTCCAATAGAAATGGAGGGCGGCCGAGCATGTGCGCTCCACTCTCCTTCATTGTGCAGGTCCTGTTCTAGAGATAGGCACCTATCAGACACTGGGAGAATATCCTAGTGATATTCCCCTGGTGTAGGAGACTGACCAACCCCATTTAAACTGCTTCGTTTACGTCCCAGCACATCTGTTAAAACCGGCATGCTCAACATGCGGCCCTCCAGCTGTTGCAAAACTACAACTCCCAGCATGCCCAAACAGCCTCAAGCCATCAGCCTACAGCAGGGCATTGTGGGAGTTGTAGTTTTACAACAGCTGGAGTGCCGCAGGTTGAGCATGCCTGTATTAAAAAGACTCAAAATGGATGATCTGTCCCTCATGGGCGCCCATGTTACCAGGATACTTTACAGGATGCCTTTCTGATACAGGACTGTATATTACAGTGACATTACTTGCAGGTCAGAATCTTGAGGCTGCCACTACTATACAGTCACTATAATGGGGTACAGCAGCCAGGCATCTGCTTTTATATCCAAGTCCCCAGAACGTCTGCCACCCCCCACATTATAGACACATTGAAAACAGGGATAGAAAAACAAAATGGAAAAGAAAGCCCTGGGATTACCTCTGGTCTCCTCCTGTACCATACCAATACCATACTACCTTTTAATACAAAGCAGGACATGTGTGTTCAGCAGCAGGTCCCGAATCTTCCGCCCCATACAGCTGAATCCACTTTAGCATAAAGAAAAACAAGGATGCTAAATACACAAGCTCAATGGAAAGAAGCGAGATTTCAAAAGGTTTCAGGAAATGCTCCATTAATGGACTTTATAGTGAAGCTTAGAATGAGGGGCGATTCACGCATCCACGGTTCAGCCCCTGATGGGGAGAGTTGTAGATGTAGTGGCTTCTTATTCCACGTCACAATGTGGACGGGGCCTGGTCAGCAGTTCTGGGATCAGAGAAGATTTGGGGAATGTCCACATGTACCAGCAGTTGTGGCGGAAAAGTAAGCTGCAGAAAAGATAATGGATTTGACCCTCTCCATTGCACCGGGCGATATCCACAGCATTAAAAGACACGCTGCAGATTTCAATTCTGCGCCACAAGTCAGTTGGCCGCCATTTTTGTACGCATCGCATGGACGAGATTTCTTGAAATCCCATCCACATTGCTGGCACTGTAAAACGCTGCGGATTTGCAGCAACAGCAAATGCGCAACTAGTCAGTCACATGTGAACTCAGCCCAATGGCTCAATGCTGATCCCTTTTGAAATCTCACTTTACAAACAAGTTCAACTTTGCACAAAATTAACCCTTGCTAACCTTCCTCTAAGGCCTCAGTGACACCGGGACTCTGCCCTCTGTCCAACTTATATTCTAAGGCAGGGATCAGCAACCTCCGGCACGCCAGCTGCTGTGAAACTACAACTCCCAGCATGCACAATTACTCTGCTATTCTTGTAACTCCTATAGAAGTTAAAGGGGGATTCTGGGAGTTGTAGTAGTTTCAGAACAGCTGAAGTGCCGGAGGTTGCTGATCCCTGTTCTAAGGGGAAACGAGCACAGGATTGTTTCCTGTAATGGTAGCCATCACTGCCACATTGAACCTTAAAGGGGTTCTCTGGACTTTTAATACTGATTACCTATCATCAGGATAGGTCATCAATATCGTATCGGCTTGGGTCCGACACCTGGCACCCCCACTAATCAGGAAGCAGCTTGTGCAGTCTCTCTTCCCGTTTCCTGTGTACGGCAAAGCAGCAGTGAGCAGGAAGGGAGACGGCACGTGCACTCTGCGATCATACAGCTGAACGGTGGGGTTGCCGGACCCGGTAGGTCATCAATATAGGAGCCCAGAGAATTCCTTTAACATAAAGCTGGCCTGTCCCCTTCAAACAGCGGATGAGAAGTTATTGTGGGGCCCCACAGATCTCCTTCCCCCTGCTGTGATCAGTTGTCGGGCTCCTTACAAAAGTTTCTGCAATTTAAAAATCCATTCTGTACATCTAAATGTTTCTACAGCGAGTGCATGGATTCCTGAAAAGCCCCATTCAGGTGACAGAGAATGGTAGAAATGTCTGCTAGAAGTCTACTGCATGGGCACGTACCCCAACAGTCCTAGGGACTTGTGCTGGTGACTCTGGAGTACTTAAAGGGGCTGTGCCAAGAGCTAAAAGTTAAAGGGGGCTGCCCAGAATTAGAAAAACATGGCTGCTTTAGACTAAACAGCAGCACACGTGTCCACAGGTTGTGTGTGATATTATTACAGCTCAGTCTCATTCACTTCATTGGAGCTGAACTACAATACCAGACGTAGGGACAGTTGTGCTGTTTCTGGAAGAAAGCAGCCATGTTTTCGTAGTCCTGGACAGCCCTTCTAACCCCCTATCCACAAGACAGGAGATAAACTGACTGGCGGAGGTCTGACCAGAACGGAGATCGCACACGCTATGGCTACTTTCACATCTGCGTCTTTGCGTCTGTTACGAGAATACAAATGTCTGCGGCCAAACCTGGACGGATCCAGTTCTATTAGCTCTAAAATAGCCACAATGGCTCCGGCACTAAAACCATTGTAAGTCAATAGGTGCCGGACCAGTTTTCTTGTGTGTCCGAGAAAAAAAGATCCGGCACCACTGACTTACATTGTGTTCCATGCCGGAACAGTCTCGCTCTCCATACCATGATGCACCGAAAAACGCTGCTTGCATCATCGTTTTTTTCAGTCCTGTATTGTAACGCAACCAAACTAAACTAAACAGGATGCATTTTGGCGCACTCCGCTCAGTTTTGTCCCCATTGACAAACAGGGACAGAACTGAAGATCCTATGACGGATCTCAATACTAGAAAGTAAAAGCGCCGATGTGAAAGTAGCCCATCCCGGACCGTGCTAAAGAAAAAAAAAAAAGTAGCAGCACTTTCGAATCTATAGCAAAATGTCTCTATGGTGGTGGTGCCCGCAGTGTTGGATACCAGTCTGTAGTATCCCCAATTCATCCAGAATAAACCAAAAATAAAAACAGCAGCATTCGCCGGTCTTCAATTCATGCTGGTTTATTCACCAAAAGCTTTGACCTCCCGGTTTTTCTCTGGTCGAAACATCGCAATGACTGGAAGACCGGCGAGTGCTGCGGCTTTATTTTTGATCCATCTCATAGATAATGGAACAGTACGGAGCATGCTTGACCCGCTGCCCCATAAAGACTGAGGGAACACCACCCCAGTTCTTCAAATTAGAGATGGGTCCAGCGGTCAGACCACCACTGATCAGCTATTCCCTGTCCTGTAGATAGGGGAATGGCTTTAAACCTTGGACACCCCTTTAGGTCCCAGAGCTCAGATCCTGAGGACTATGGTTGATGCACTTCTTAAAGCCACAGCCGAGGGATCTAACATATTCGGCTGATGCACAAGCTCAGGCCTCGTGCACACGACGTTATCCGTTTTGCAGTCCACAAGTTGCAGTTCTGCAAAAACATGGGTGCACTAGAGGCGAGCATCGGACATTACATCTGAAGTCACTTTGTTCAAAACTTCGTATTAATACAGCACGGAGATCGGTACAAGCTAGAACCGAAGCAGAGTTCGGTTTCAAGTTTTAAAGTGGTTTTCTCACTGTAAAAATCAGCTACCGAAGTTATACACTATAAAGTCTTGCGCGACTTCGCTAATAACTAACTTCGGCTCATCGGAGCCCGTACATTTTAACACTGTACGGAGACGGATCTCCGTGAAGGATCGATCTGAGGTTTTGAACAGATGATGTTGATGATCTACAAGTATCTGGAAAGGGCGGCTTGCAATGATCTCCACCATGACAAGTGCTGGGCAGGCGTCCAGGTAGATAGACGACCCTACAGGTATCTGCACCTCACATAGCACTAGGCGTCTGCGTTAGCGACTTAGATCCTTACCAGGTTGCGAGACGTAAGGGACTGCTCTTTAACTCCTGCAATGGAGCAAGCCGACAGTTCACCTAAAAGAGAAACTGTCAAGAGAGGTTTACTAGTATGATGCAATGACAGCAGGTTCAGAACACATGCCCCCACATATAACACCATATACAGGTCCAACCCCCACCCCACCATCAAGTGCAACAACCCATTGTCAGATAAACAGTATGTAAAACATTGCCCGACCTGGGCTCTGCAATTATCCAATCCCATGATTAAGGGGGTCCTCCGGTATCTCAGGGTGTTGGGATTGGCACCCTTTACATCTCTGCTCCCCTATAGGTGGCTGGGGCATGCTAAGTACTGGAGAACCCCCTTCTAAGGCCCTGGGTTAGGTACAGCCGCTTCCTCTGTCCATAACACGTGGGCTGCGGACCCCCATATCCCCCCCATCGTCTGTCCTCAGGACGTGTCCCATGGCCCCAGCTGGCCGGCACATAAGTCAGAAAGGCTACTTGACCCTACATTTTGGCAGAAGAGGCTGCGCTCCTGGCACAGGCCGGGCAGAACTCCACCGACACCTTCTCCTTGTCCACATGCAGGCACACTCCGCCAGAGGGCGCTGCCGCAGAGTCTTCTCCCGCCGGGTCATCTGCACTGACAAGTCCGGGCAGAGCATAGTCGTGGTCATCAGGCTTCTTAGGATGGTCGCGGAAAAGTGACGTCGACAGCCTGACTCCGCCCAGCCCCGTCAGCCGGCTCAGGAGCTGCGACAGGGCGCTATCATTGGCCAGCACGGCTCTGAGGTAGCGCGCCTCCGACTCCAGCTCACGCACGCGCATCCCCAGGGCCCTGCGCTCCTGCTCCAGCCGGGCGTTCTCGTCGGAGAGCCGGGCCACCTTACACTCCAGGCCGCTGACGTATTCTTTCTTGCGCATGCGGTTTAGGCGGGCCGCCACCGCGTTCTTATTCCCGGCGCCGTGCCCCCTTGTGGCCATCTGGTGCAGCGCGTCGGTCGCCAGGGAGGGCGAGGCTTCTTCCAGGCAGTTAGGCCTCAGCTCCGACAGTGCGCCGTGCTGAGCGCCGATGTGCTCGTCAGCCGCGACTAGTTGCTGCAAGAGGTCGGCGAGCGCAGGGTCCTCGGGGCGCTCGTCCTCCTTCCACCACGTCGCGGCCTCCGGCACGGACAGCAGCTCGTCTAGCTCCGACAGTAAAGCTTCGTCACAGGGGACACTCCACTCACCGGGCGTCTCCCGGGAGGACTCTTTCGGGGCCGCGGCACGACCCCGCCTCTCTCTCCTCCTCGTACGGGCCGCAGCTGCGGGGCGCTCTCTCAGACTGCGTCTCATGGTGGCTTCCACAGCCGCTCTCCGCCGCGTCATGCCACGGGAGGGAAAGTCCGCACAGCAACGATGTAATGGCGTCTAAACGAGCAAAGCGGAAGCCGGAAGTAGATTGTCAGGTGATGCCGTACGTCACGCATTCTGTATGAGGCGTGGCCTTGTGTCATAACATAAATCCCGCCCTTTTTTTGGCGGGAGGGAAGTGCGCGCGGCAGAGCCATGTGACCAGGAGCAGCCAATCAGAAACAGCGGTTCTGTGGTAGACTAGAAGAGCAACTCCATGCTGTGAGGGGATTTTAGCTCATGGAAAATGTTTGCAGTAAAGTGAACTGAACACAGTGTACAGGTCGTGCAGTAAATACTGGATCTCACAGACAGCAGGCTGTAAATGTACACTTACAGCCAATGCATTACAATACAGAAATATTGTCATGCATTGTAAAGGGCATCAGACCCCCAAAGACTGAAGTCCCAGAGTGGGATAACAAATAAAGTGAAAAAAATAAAGTTTAGCAATTTTTTTTCCGTAAAAAACAAACAAAAACCTTTTGCCAAAATCAGGCATGCTCAACCTTAGCAGGGCATGGTGGGAGTTGTAGTTTGGAACAGCTGTAGGACCGTAGGTTGAGCATGCCTGGACAAATAAAGGGAAAAACAATTGTAAAAAATAGGGGGAAAAAAGAAAAGTACACATATTTGGTATCGCCACGTCCGTATGGACCGGCTTTATAAAACTATCACATGACCTAACCCTTCAGGTGAACACCGTCAAAACAATAAAATAAAAACTGTGCTAAATAAACCATTTTTTGGTCACCTTAAATCACTAAAAGTGCAACACCGAGCGATCAAAAAGGCGTATACATCCCAAAATAGTACCAATCTACCCGTCACCTCATCGCGCAAATGAGCCCTAAAAAATAAATATGGCTCAGAATATGGAGACACTAAAACATATTTTTTTTGTGTTTCAAAAATGCTGTTATTGTGTAAAACTTAAGTAAATAAAAAAAGTATACGTATTAGGTATTGCCACGTATAACAACTTGCTCTATAAAAATACCACATGACCTAACCCCTCAGGTGATCACCGTAAAAAAAATAACTTAAAAAAAGCTATTTTTTGTCACCTTACATCACAAAAAGTGTAATAGCAAGTGATCAAAAAGTCATACGCACCCCAAAATAGTGCCAATCAAACCAACATCTCATCCCGCAAAAATCATACCCTACCTAAGGGCTCTCTTACACGAGCGTGTCCGGATGCGTTGCGGCAAACCCGCGCGAGTAGGTACGCAATTGCAGTCATTTTTTATTGCGCGGGTGCAATGTGTTTTGCACGCACGTGATAAAAAACTGACTGTGGTACCCAGACTCTAACTTCTTCACAGAAGTTCAGGTTTGGGTTAAGTGTTGTGTAGATTGTATTATTTTCCCTTATAACATGGTTATAAGGGAAAATAATAGCATTCTGAATACAGAATGCATAGTACAATAGGGCTGAAAGGGTTAAAAAATAATAATTATTATTTAACTCACCTTAATCTACTTGTTCGCGCAGCCGGCATCTCTTTTGTCTTGTTCTGTGAGGAATAGGACCTTTAATGACGTCACTACATTCATCACATGGTCCGTCACATGGTAAAAGATCATGTGACGGACCATGTGATGAGCGTAGTGACGTCATCAAAGGTCCTATTTCTCATAGAACAAGACAGAAGAGATGCCGGCTGCGCGAACAAGTGGATTAAGGTGAGTTAAAAATTATTTTTATTTTTTTAACCCCTTCAGCCCTTTTGTTCTATGCATTCTGTATTCAGAATGCTATCATTTTCCCTTATAACCATGTTATAAGGGAAAATAATACAATCTACACAACAGGGAAAATAATAAAGATCGGGTCCCATCCCGATCGTCTCCTATCAACAGTGCGTGAAAATCACACCGCATCCGCACTTGCTTGTGGATGCTTGCGATTTTCACACAGCCCCATTCACTTCTATGGGTCCTGCGTTGCGTGAAAAATGCAAGAAATAGAGCTTGCTGCGATTTTCACGCAACGCACAAGTGATGCGTGAAAATCACCTCATAGAAATGAATGGGTCCGGATTGCACCAATGCGTTCAACTCACGCATTGCACCCGCGCAGAAAACTCGCCCGTGTGAAAGGGGCCTAAGACAATCGCCCAAAAACTGAAAAAACTATGGCTCGCTGACTATGGAGACACTAAAATGATTTTTTTTGTTTAAAAAATTATATCATTGTGTAAAACTTACATAAATAAAAAAAGTTGACTTATTAGGTATCGCTGTGTCCGTAATAACCTGCTCTATAAAAATATCACATGTCCTAACCCCTCAGGTAAATACCGTAAAAAAATAAAAACGGTGTCAAAAAAGGAATTTTTTGGTCACCTTACATCACAAAAAGTGTAATAGCAAGTGATCAAAAAGTCATATGCACCCTATAATAGTACCAATCAAACCATCATCTCATCCCGAAAAAAATTAGCCCCTACACAAGACAGTTGCCCAAAAAATAAATAAAACTACAGCTTTCAAAATGTGGAGACACTAAAAAAATCTATTTTTTTTTTCAAAAATGCTTTGTTATGTAAAACTGAAACAAACAACAAAAAAAGTTGTGATATTTGGTATTGTCGCGTCCGTAACAACCTGCTCTATATAAATACCACATAATCTAACCTGTCAGATGAACTTTGTTAATAACAAAAAATAAAAACGGTGCCAAAACAGCTATTTCTTGTTACCTTGCCTTACAAAAAGTGTAATATAGAGCAACCAAAAATCATATGTAAGCTAAAATAGTACCAACAAACTGCCACCTTATCATGTAGTTTCCAAAATGGGGTCACTTTTTTTCTGGAGTTTCTTCTCTAGAGGTGCATCAGGGGGTCTTTAAATGGGATATGGTGTCAAAAAACCAGTCTAGCAAAATCTGCCTTCCAAAAACTGAATGGTGTTCCTTTCCTTCTGCGCAATGCCGCGTGCCCGTACAGCAGTTTACGACCATATGTGGGGTGTTTCTGTAAACAACAGAATCAGGGCCATAAATATTGAGTTTTGTTTGGCTGTTAACCCTTGCTTTGTAACTGGAAAAAATTGATTAAAATCTGCACAAAAAGTAAAATTCTGAAATTTCATCTCCATTTTCCATTAATTCTTGTGGAACACCTAAAGGGTTAACATAGTTAGTAAAATCAGTTTTGTTTACCTTGCGGGGTGTAATTTCTAAAATGGGGTCAATTTTTTGGGGAGTTTCTACTCTAGGGGTGCATCAGGGGGGCTTTTAGAAGTGACATGGCAGCTTAAAATTATCCCAGTGAAATCATGTGGGGTGTTTCTTTAAACTACATAATCAGGACCATAAATATTGAGTTTTGTTTGGCTGTTAACCCTTGCTTTAAAGTCAAAATATTTTATTGAAGTATATGAATAAAACAAGTATATATATATGCATATACATATATGGTGCAGCTAGAACTGTTCAACACACGCAGGTGAGCGCAGTCGTAGATGGACAAATAAATCCCATATAAAGGGTATGGAAGCATAGGTCTGCACAGGTAATAAACATAATATCACAAATGATACAGAAATAATATATAAAGTCAAACAATAGAACATAAAATCCACAATTCCTCAGAGTGTACCAAGAAAAAACAGGGGGGGGAGGAGGGGTGAAGAGACACATGTGAGTGAGGATTATCATCCAAAATTTAGCAAGGGAGATCAGGAGGGGAGCATGTATCTAGAAGACTTCCACACATTCCACGTTTTTTCATATTTCTTTGTATTACAGGTTGTGTTATTGGATGCAGAGGCCATGATTTGTTCATAGAGACAAGTTTTGTTGACCCTCTGAGTGACTTCAAGAATAGTGGGCGGGTATGGAGATTTCCATTTTGAGGTAATAGCCAACTTGGCTGAGAGGAGGATATGACAAACCACACCCCGGAATGAACTAGGTATATCCATTATATCTATCAACAATAATGCTAAAGAGGGGGATGGAGAGCGCAGGGTTGACTCAGTGTTCGAGAGCTGGGAGATTAGGGAAAAAACTTCAACCCAAAAAGGCTTAACTATTGGACAGTCCCATAGAATATGAAATAACGTGCCTTTATTACCACAGTTCCTCCAGCATAAAGGAGAGACTGATGGATAAATAGTATGTAGCCTTTCCGGGGTGAAATACCACCTTAAAGGGTTTCTACCACTTAGGTGTCACATATTTGGCTGTCAGACACTAGCGATCCGCTAGTGTCTGCTCTGGCCAACCATCCTAATATAATTGCTTTTGGGGCGGTGGTTTGGCTAAAAAAAACTACTTTTATTAATATGCTAATGAGCCTCTAGGTGCTATGGGGGCGTCATTAGCACCTAGAGGCTCCGTCTACCTTCAGAAACTGCCGCCGCCGAGCGCGTCCCTCCAGCCCGCCCATCTCCTCCTGAATGCGATCCTCGTATGTATTCTGCGCATGCGCAGTGAATGTCTGACCGCTTCCTTGCTCAGACATCTCCACTGCGCCTGCGCGATGACGCCATAGTGCTCCGAGGAACAGGCGCAGTGGAGATGTCTGAGCAGGGAAGCTGTCAGACATTTACTGCGCATGCGCAGAATACATACGAGGATCGCATTCAGGAGGAGATGGGCGGGCTGGAGGGACGCGCTGGGGGCGGCAGTTTCTAAAGGTAGACGGAGCCTCTAGGTGCTAATGACGCCCCCATAGCACCTAGAGGCTCATTAGCATATTAATAAAAGTAGTTTTTTTTTGCCAAACCACCGCCCCAAAAGCAATTATATTAGGATGGTTGGCCAGAGCAGACACTAGCGGATCGCTAGTGTCTGACAGCTAAATATGTGACGCCTAAGTGGTAGAAACCCTTTAAGGTGGTCTTTACAAATGACTCATATTGTGTTACACACGTTATGTTTTTTGAGATGTATTTGAAAGCTGATTTCCATTGTAACGGAGGAAATTCAGACTTTAAATCCTTTTCCCAGGATATCAACGGTGCGGATTTATTGAAGTTGTCCTTATTACTGAGCTGGGAGTATAAAGGGCGAAGGGTTTTTGGGGTTCGAATAGGTATTGACCATATCTCTAGTATCCATCTGTTGATGGATGGTAAAGTGGGGTTTTCAGTTAGGAAGTGCCTGATCCTAAGATATTTGTAAAATTCAGTATTGGGAACCTTAACTATGCTATGAAGACATTCAAAGGATTTCAGACTATCAGTCTGATAAAGTTGGGGGATTTCTGTCAGGCCATATCTTTTCCATGCTCCTACCCCTAAATCAGGGATAAGATGGTCAAGAACCGCTAATGGGGTTGGATCCACACTGGAGAGGGGATCCTTGCCAGTGAGGGTATGGTAAATTATCCAACAGTTTAGGGCACTGGAGGCAAGGAAGGACAGTTTTGGTTTAATAAACTTTCCCGATAGCGAGGCTATAAGTAAGGCCTTGAGGTTACCTCCTAACACCTCTGTGGAGTCAATGTGGGTCCATTGTTTTGAGAAATCCATCTTCCACCAACTCTCTAGGGGGCCTATTTGTGACGCTAAATAATAGTCATAAATGTTTGGTAGACTAATGCCTCCCATTTGTTTCCTGATGTGTAGGATTTTGGATGCAATTCTAGGCTTTTTCCCATGCCACAGAAAGGCGTTTAATACCTTATTACATTGCGAGAAGTATGATATAGGGAGTTTGATGGGTAGGACCCTAAATAAATAAAGGAGTTTGGGTAGTGCAAACATTTGGAAAGTGGCCAGTCTACCAATCTAAGACACCTCAAACTTATCATACTGATCAAGGTCTTTTTTAATACTAGATAGCAAGGAGGGGTAGTTAGCTAGAAAAAGTCTATGAGTTGAGGAGGTAAGGTTGATACCTAGATATTGAATTTGGTTAGGTTGCCAATCTAAGGTGAATTTTTCTTGAAGAAGTTGGACTGTTTGGGGGGACAGGTTGATGGGTAGGGCTTGGGATTTGGATGAGTTAAGCTTATAGTAAGATAGTTGGCCGAAATAAGTGCTATGTCTAAGGCTGAGGACAGGGAGGATGTTGGTTCAGTAAGCGTGAGTATTACATCATCAGCGTACAAGCTCAGTTTATGATTGCGATCAGCTATCTGTACGCCTGATACTCTACTCTCTATTCTTAGGGCTTGGGCAAGGGGTTCGATGGATAAAATAAACATTAGGGGAGAGAAGGGGCATCCCTGTCTGGTTCCATTGGAAATGGAAAATGGCTTAGACAGGGACCCATTTACCCAGACTCTAGCAGATGGGTCCTTATATAGGGCCTGGATAGAGGCAAGGATAGGACCCACAATCCCCATTTTGGACAAAACCCCGAAAGAAAAGGACCAGCAAATGCGGTCGAACGCTTTTTCCGCATCGAGTGTGACAAAAAGCGCCGGGGTCTTGTTTTTTTGAATATGGGAGAGGAGATTCAGTACCCTCCTAGAGTTTTCTTGTATTTGGCGGCCTTTGACAAAACCAACCTGGTCAGGGTTCACTAATAGAGGAATGAGGGGGGCTAATCTGGATGACAGGATTCTGGCGAATATTTTAATATCCGTCTTAAGGAGGGATATGGGGCGGAAATTTTTAGGATCATCAGTTGGTTTGTTAGGTTTGGGTATAGTCACTATTAAAGCTTCGAGCATCTCCTTGGGGAAGGATCCCAGTTCTCTGGCAGATTGAAAGGAGAGCAACATGTGACTGGAGAGCTGATCAAAAAAGGCTTTATAGTAGGAGTTAGATAGGCCGTCTGGGCCTGGGGCTTTATGTGGGGGGAGTTTTTTAATAATGGCTTTAAGTTCGTCAGTGGTCATGGGGGCGTTGAGAGTCTGTAATTGAGCAGTAGTCAGTTGTGTAAGGCCCAACTTATCCAAAAAGGCGTCAATGAGATCCGCTTTTGGTGGTGAGACTCGTTCCTGGGGGGCTAGATTATAAAGGGAAGCATAAAAGTCACCAAAAGCATCCGCTATTCTCATTGGAGATAATATTATCTTCCCAGAGGAAGGGTCTAAGAGATAGGGAATCTTAGCTTTAGCAGCTCTTTGTTTTAGGCGGTTAGCCAGCAAGCGGCCCGCTTTATTATTCTGAGAATAAAATTTGGCCTGTGTTCTTTTTAAGCTAAATTCATAATTATGAAGGAGACAGGCAGAGAGTTGGGACCTCAATGATTTGAGACTGTCCGAGTGTATAGAGGAAACTAGAGACTTGTTAAGAGTCTCTACTCTCTTTATCTCATTTAGTAGCCTGTTTATTTTTTCTTTACGTTCCCTCTGGAGTCTACTACCAATTTTAATAAAAACACCTCTGATGAACGCCTTGTGGGCGCACCATAGAGTGGAGGGATTACTAACTGAACCATCATTTATGTGGAAGAATTCTGTTAATTCAGATTTGAGCTCTTGAGACAGTTCAGGATGGTCTATAACATACGTGTTATTTCTCCATGGAGAGTAAGGTTTGGAAAGATGGGATTCCTTTAGGAATAGGGAGATCGGGGCGTGATCTGACCATGTGATCGTATGTATGGATGACGAGATCGTGTTTGCAATCACTGACCCGCTAGTTAAGAACATGTCAATTCTGGAGTAGGATTGGCAAGCCGATGAGAAGAAAGAGTAGTCTCTTTCAGAGCCATGTTGTATCCTCCAGATGTCATACAGGTCCTCCTGCAGGAAAAGAGAGTTACTAGCTCCGGGGGCCTCTCTGGAGGGAGTTGTGGTGTCTACTCTTGGGTCCAGTATGGAGTTAAAATCACCGCACCAGATCACATGGCCAGATCTCAGCCCACGTACTTTTGCAGCTAGACGACGAAAAAAGGAACATTGATGTCTGTTGGGGGCATAAATAAAAACCAACGTGTAGTCAACATTATTAATAGAGCAGACTAAAATTATATATCTGCCATTAGGATCTAGAACTGAAGACTTCAAAGAAAAGGCCACTGAATGGCTTATGGCCACTAGAACTCCCCTTTGTTTCTTACAAAAGTGTGACTGGTAAATGTGAGGGAACCTAGGGTGGTGCATCCTGTGACCATCCGATTGGAGCAAATAGGTTTCTGTGGCGCAGAAGATATCACATTTCAGCTCGCGGATTTCCTTCCACATCATGGATCTTTTAAAAGGGCTATTCAAGCCTTTGACATTTAAAGCGGCAACTTTTAGTACAATGCTGCAGGAGGGAATGGCAGGTCTGTAAGGCGAATCCTATATATGGTGAACATGAAAATATGAAACTGATCTAGGTCTCTTCTGAAAATGATCCTTTCCCCTTGTAGAGGAATTGTAAAATAACAACAAAAATTAGGCATAGGGAATAAACAGAAAAGAAGGATAAAACTATAACTGTGAAACGACACCTGATAGCCATCAGGCACCATTGTGTGGGCTTGTGAGGCGGTTCCTGCCTAACTGACCGCCCGAGCCCTAAACATAATCAGGTAACCATTCATCAAGTTAACCCATTACTAGTCAGCGATGCGGTCTACGCCTGGTTAACCCTTGCTTTGTTAGTGGCAAAAAGTTGATTAAAATGGAAAAAGTGAAATTCTGAAATTTCATCTCCGTTTTCCATTAATTCTTGCGGAACACCTAAAGGGTTAACAACGTTTGTAAAACCAGTTTTGAATACCTTGTGGGGTGTAGTTTCTAAAATGGGGTCATTTTTGGGTGGTTTCTATTATGTAAGTCTCACAAAGTGACTTCAGACCTGAACTGGTCCTTAAAAAGTGGGTTTTGGAAATTTTCTGAAAAATTTAAAGATTTTCTTCTAAACTACTAAGCCTTCGAACGTCCCCCCCCAAAAAAAAAAATGAAAAATGGCTTTCACAAAATGATCCAAACATGTAGTAGACCTATGGAAAATGTAAAGTAATAACTATTTTTGGAGGTATTACTATCTATTATAGAAGTAGAAAAATAGAAATTTGCAAATTTTTCCAAAATTTGGGTAAATTTGGTATTTTTGTATAAATAAATAAAAAATTTGATTCAATTTTACCAGTGTCATGCAGTACAATATGTGACGAGAAAACAATCTCAGAATGGCCTGGATAAGTAGAAGCGTTTTAAAGTTATAACCACATAAAGTGACACAAGTCAGATTTGAAAAAAATTGCCTGGTCTTTAAGAGGTTAATCCGAAGTCGATTCGCTCATGCCTATCTACAATGTTCAGGGCGGTGTAGGAAGCAGCGATATTTATACTGTGCTCAGAAGCCCAAGGCAGATGGGCGGTGAGTGCTCAATCTAAAAGACGCAGTTACCCTCAATATATACTACAAGAAAATTTAGACTAGCACATTCATATTCGCAGGTGCACATCCAGAAAGCTAACGTGCAGGAAGCAAACAAAAACAAGTATGGCAGCTCAACATTTCACATACAAACAATAAAACTGGGAAATAGGGTTATACCAAATTAAAGTGGTATTATACCTACTATAAATGAAAAAATTGTATGTGAAATGTGCTGCCATACTTATTTTTGTTTCCTTCCTGCATGCTATCTTTATGGATGTGCACCTGCGACCATGAATGTTCTAGTCAAAATTTTCTTGTAGCATGTACAAACAGACAAGTCAATAATTACAACAAGAGGAATGAGGACCCTGCTCGCAAGAGCTTACAATCTATGAGGAGAAAGAAGTGACACAAAAGGTAGAAGTGCTTGTTTTGCACAATGGTCCGGTCATTTTGGGAGAATAGGGGAGCAGATATAAAGCTGCATGAGCCGGTCAGCAGCCAATAGATGATGTGCTTCTGGGTGCGGTGGAGAGTTTGGTGGAGGATCAGGTTCAGGGAAAGATAAGCGGGCTATGTGGAGAGGAGTTAGATCAGATGATGTGATAGGCCACCCTAAAAAGATGTGTTTTTAGGGAGCGCCTAAAACTGTGTATGTTGTGATTTAGCCTGATTTTTTGGGGTAGGGCATTCCAGAGAACCGGTGCAGTTCGGGATAAATCTTGGAGCCGTTAGTGAGAGGTTCAGATTATGTTGGATGTCAGTCGTAAGTCATTGGCTGAACGGAGAACACAGGTAGGGTGGTAGACAGAGATGATGGAGGAGATGTAAGGGGGAGCAGCAGTGTGAAGAGCTTTGTGGGTGAGGATGAGCATTTTAAATTGGATTCTATAGTGTACGGGTAGTCAGTGCAATGACTGGCACAGGGCGGAGGTATCGGAGTGGCGGTTGGACAGATAGGTGACCCTGGCTGCTGCATTAAGAATAGATTGGAGAGAGGAAAGTCTGGTGAGGGGGAGGCCAATTAATAGTGAGTTGCATTAATCCAGACGGGAATGGATCAGGGCAACAATGAGAGTTTTTGTGGTTTCCATAGTGACAAAGGGCGGATACTAGAAATGTTTTTGAGGTGCAGGCGACATGTGCGAGAGAGAGATTGAATATAGGGGGGTGAAAGAAGGATCAGTGTCACACACTGAGAGGGAGATATCAGGTTTGGGTAGGTTAGTAGATGAAGAGAACCCAAGAAGTTCAGTTTTTGAAAGATTTTGTTTCAGACAGAGAGAGGACATAATGTTAGAGACGGCAGAGAGACAGTCACTGGTGTTCTGTAGTACAGCAGGGGTGATGTCAGGATGACATGTATAGTTGTGTGTCATCAGCATAGAGATGGTACTGGAAACCAAATCTGCCGATGGTCTGTCCAATTGGGACTGTGTACAGAGCGAAGAGGAGAGGGCCTAGGACTGAAACCTGAGGAACTCCAACAGAGAGAGGGAGAGGTGAAGAAGTGGAGCCAGCGAATGATACACTGAAAGAGTGACCAGAGAGATACAAAAAAAAAAACAGGAGAGGGCAGTGTCTTTTAGGCCGATTGATTGGAGCATAGTGAGTAGGAGATAGTGGTCTCCAGTATCAAAATCTGCAGAGACGTCAAGGAGAATGAACAGAGAGTAGTCACCGTTGCATTTTGCTGTCAGGAGGTCATTTGTCACTTTGGGGAGGGCAGTTTCTGTCGAATGTAGGGTGCGGAAACCAGATTGTAGTGGATGAGGCGAGTGTAGACGAGACACTCCAGAAGTTTAGAGATGAAGGGAAGATTGGAGACTGGTCTGTAGTTAGTTGTGCAGGATGGGTCGAGAGATTTTTTATTGATGGAGTAATGATAGAGTTTTTGAAAGAGGAGGGGAAGATACCAGAAGAGAGAGAGAGGTTGAAGATTTTTGTTAGGTGAGTGGTGACAGCTGGAGAGAGAGACTGGAGTAGGTGTGAGGGAATGGGGTCAGAGGCGCATGTGGTAGGACAAGAAGAAGAGAGGACCCTGGAGACTTCTTTCATGACTGGGTCAAACGTTGACAGTGAGCCAGAGGGGATGCGGGGGGGGGGGAAGGGGATCAATAGCACTTAGTGTCTGGGAGCTGATTTCATGCCGGATATGTTCTATTTTCTCTGTGACCTAGGCGGCTAGGTCTTCAGCAGAGAGGTCTGTGATGGGTGCCTGAACTTTAAGACTGAGGAGGGAGTGGAAAGTGTCAAAGAGTTTTTTTGGGTTGTTTGACAGTGAGGAGATTAGGTTGGTGAAGTAAGTCTGTATAGCAAGGTGGAGGACAGAGTTAGGGGTCTTTCACACGAGTGGATGCCATGCGTGTCATCCGCAGCGTGAAAGACAGCCAAGCCCCGTTCCGTACAGCAGAGACACAGAGCATTAACATGATTGATAAAGCTCCGTGCCTCTCTGTGATCTTTTTACTACAAAACCACAGTGAGAAAGTTGTCACCGTGATTTTGTAGTAAAAAGATCACAGAGAGGCACGGAGCGTTATCAATCATGTTAATGCTCCGTGTGTCTGCTGTCCAGAGCGTGGCTTGGCTGTCTTTCACGCTGCGGATGACAGACACGGTATGTAGCATGAATTTGTAAATGGAGGAAATTCTCTGGTTTGGGAGTTTTCCTCCATTGGCGTTCAGCACTCCTGGAGCAACGCTGGAGGAAGCGAGTTTGCGGTGTAAGCCAGGGTTGCTTTGGTCTGTGTTTGGAAGTTCTGAGGGTGGGGGGAGCTACTTTGTCCAGGGTGCTTCTGAGGGTGTCATTGTAGTGATTTACAGCCAGATCAGGGCAGAAGAGGGAAGAGATTGGGGACAAGTGTATGAGGGTCAATCACAAAGAGCGCCATACTTCTGTCTGTATAAATGTCAGACACTGCCCACTTCCTATGGTATAACCTATACATGGCCAAACAGTAACAGAGTTCTATACTTTGCCTACTCAGGGTATATTCACATGTAGCGGTTGGAAAACATGCAAAACTCTCCAGAAAACCACGATGTTGAGGCGGTTTTTAAAGGTGAAAGACATTTATTTAGCGTGCTTCCCCCAAAAGAACTGCAACTGCATGGAAAACTGTGGCAGAAAGCGCATGTAGTTTTTGCTGTATGGTTCTCATCCGTGCTGCACAACTGCAGAGTCAGAATTTACCCCTGTGGAGACTACACGGAGCCACCCGTCATCACATGGTGCCGCGCTGTATCCGCATTGGAGCCAAAAAGTGGAGTACACAAACACTGCTTTTAAGGGTGCGTCCACGCAAGAAGTGAAAACCCATTATGGATTTCAACACAAATTGTGCAGCAAAATCCTGCCGCAGGTTCCACTGCGGATCGGGTGCGGACCCATTCATCTCATTTGGGCCACAAAAGATGCGGACAGCACACCGCGTGCCGTCCACATCTGTAAGTCCGTACCGCGGCCCCGCACAAAAATAGAACATGTCCTTTTCTTGTCTGTTTCGAGGACAAGTATAGGACAATTGTGAAGGAGGAAAAAAAAATGGTTGCAAGCTCTCGGCCGGTATCCGTGTTTTGCTCAATTTGCGAACTGCAAAAATGGATATGGTTGTATGCAGGAGCCCAACATTGAATGGGAACTGGCAAAAAATTTGCCTGCATGTTTTCTGTACTGTTCTTGGTGCAGATCCGCGCCAGAAACCTCAAGCTGAAAATGTAGTTTTGTAATAAACTCCCAGGCATCAAAAACATGCAGAAAAAATATTTTCAAAATCTGTTGTGTGAACACACCCTGTGGGTAGGGTGGCCACTCAGACCACTCTCAAAAGACCGACTTTATAACCCCGGCTCCGCTAAGTCACGCCCTGTCCCGGTTAGGCCACGCCCCCTCCCAGTCCGCAGCCGCCAGGGTTTAAAAAAAATTAAGGCAGAATCAACTTCAGGTCAGCTGCGGGGGTGGGTGGGAGAGTGACTTTATCCCTGCTGCTGTCTGAGCCTGAGCTGTTCAAGAGGACATCCCTGCGTCCGTCCAGGCCCTGCGCCGAACAGAGGACAGGGAGTCTGAAAGCCGGACTGTCCGCCCTAAAACCAGACCTCTGGCCACCCTACCTGTGGGTAACAGCACAGGTTGCGTATTATGCACCGTTTTTCCTTTTGATTTTTCGTGCAGAAAAAATGTAACAGTTTCAGAAAAGTGAATGAGATTTACCAAATCTCATGCACACATTGTGTTTTTTTTTTAACTTGGACATTGGTCTGCTGCTCAGATTCTGAAACCCGCCGCATGTCGATTGTGTAATTCCATACTTTCTGTACAGTGGTTTTCCTCCAAAGACTTCAATAGGATTGTTAAAGGGGTTGTCGCATCTCAGACAATGGGGCCATATCGCTAGGATATGCCCCCAATGTCTCATAGGTGCAGGTCCCAGCGGTTGGGCCCGCACCTACAGTACAGACCAAAAGTTTGGACACACCTTCTCATTCACAGAGATTTCTTTATTTTCATGACTATGAAAATTGTAGATTCACACTGAAGGCATCAAAACTATGAATTAACACATGTGGAATTATATACATAACAAAAAAGTGTGAAATAACTGAAAATATGTCATATTCTAGGTTCTTCAAAGTAGCCACCTTTTGCGTTGATTACTGCTTTGCACACTCTTGGCATTCTCTTGATGAGCTTCAAGAGGTGGTGAATGGGGCCGGAGCGGAGATCCGGCGGCACAGTGGACTTGCAGTAGCACGGATCCGGCAGGCTGTTCCCCCGCCAGAACAGACTGCTGGAAAAGGCTACCGCAAGTGTGAAAGTAGTCAGTTTTATGGTAACCGGAATGCCCCTTTAAGGATATATATGGATAAGGATATGCCCCTCCTGGGCATCGGCCCACTGGGAAGTCTCCCTGTAGGGTCTATGGCCAATCCGCCCCTGGGTAAAACATGTAGTGGCTGTCTAGTTCTTCCTCACAGTACAGTGCGGTACTACATGTCCGATATTGCCCTCCGTCTGTGCCAGGGTGAGCTGCTCTTTTGGATGTCAGATGAGAGTGGCTCCATTTTGTTTTTCTGATACTATGGTGGTAGATTGATCAAGACTGGCGTTCCCATATGCCGTTCTTGATCCCCTGTGCTCCGGAGTGAGAGGCACCCATGTGCCAGTAAGCGATGTGGTAGGCAGGGTAAGCGGACGCAGTGCAGTTCTTTACCAGACTTCAGTGTTTATTCACAGAACAGAAAACAACTTCACCTTGGTTTAAGTCCCGCTGTTCAGTTCACACCATGCTGCGAGTACCGCGTACAGAGATCAAGTCCTGGTGTTCAGTCCAGACCGTGCTGCAGGTACCACGTATAGCGGTCAAATCCTGGTGTGTGTTCACACCTTGCCACAGATCTGCTCAAAGGGTTCAAGTCCTGAACATCGTCGACCTGTCCTCCCAGAAAAGTCTCAAACATGCATCCAGGCACAAACACCTTAACACAGACCAGTCTACAGCGCTCCTGCCGGCACGTTAGATCCGGTCCAGTGCTTGACCTCACCTGACTGTCAACCAGTCTCAGCGGCACAGGCTGGGAGGAAAATATCTCCCATCTAGCAAGCAACCCCTCACTGTGTCACAGGCCATTAAAGAGGACCTTTCACTAGTATACAAACTAAAAACTAACTCCATCAGTGGGCAGAGCGGCGCCCAGGGGTCCCCCTGCACTTACTAGTATGCCTGGGCGCCGCTCCGTTCGCCCTGTATAGGCTCCGGTGTCTCAGCTCCGTCTGTTGTACTGGACTGATTTTTTGTAGGAGGCGTGTCCCTTGCTGCAGCACTGGCCAATCGCAGCGCACAGCTCATAGACTGGCTATGAGCTGTGCGCTGCGATTGGCCAGCACTGCAGCAAGGGACACGCCTCCTACAAAAAAATCAGTCCAGTACAACAGACGGAGCTGAGACACCGGAGCCTATACCGGGCGAACGGAGCGGCGCCCAGGACTTACTAGTAAGTGCAGGGGGACCCCTGGGCGCCGCTCTGCCCACTGATGGAGTTAGTTTTTAGTTTGTATACTAGTGAAAGGTCCTCTTTAATGTCTAAACTGCTGGCAACAAAAGTGAGTACACCCCTAACTGAAAATGGCCAAATTGTGCCCAAAGTGTCGATATTTTGTGTGGCCATTGCCCCAGGCGCCAAATTGCAGAGGGCACCAGGCAGCAGAAATTTCAATGAGTGCCACAGGAGCATATGGCTCCAGTCCCCTCCGTTATGCCTTATAGGCTTCAGGCCGCTAGGCCTGAAATCTATAAGGCAGTAGAGCGACGCAGGACTTGGTCACGAATCGATTACCTCACTGTGACCTCCTGCGTCGGATGTCGCAAGATGACGCGGCGCAGGAAGGCACAGTGAGGCGTTTGTGACCGCCTGCGCCGGGATGCCATAAGCTGTGATGGAGAGAGGTAAGTATTAATCTTTTTTTTTATTTTTTATGTACCCTACCCTAATTGCAGAGGCACTGGGGGCACTATGGGGGTGGGGGAGGAGAAGAAAGAGGAGGACCACTGAGGACATCATACTAATAAGAGTGGAGAGGGGGACATTACCTTAATAAAGAGGGGGCCAATACATTATTATTAATATAATGTCCTCCTCTTTGTTATTAATGTAATGGCCCCTCTTTAATAACAAAGAGGGGCCATTACATTAATAATACAGAGGGGGCCATTATAATATACAGGGGGAATAATATTATGAGGAATGGGGGACTATCTGTCTGGCTCTAGCACAGTATTGGGGGCAGCAGGATGCGTTATTGAGACACCAGGAAGGAGAGGTTTATAGTAAAGTGAGGAACCTAAACTTTTTTTCTGTGAAACTCTGCGGAGACAAGAAGCGGCTGAAAGAAGGTATCATGGCGGTCTTATCTCTGAATGAAGACGCTGAGGAAAGTCTACATCACAGGAGATATCACTGGATGTAACAGGTATGGTGCTGTATTCTACTGTATATAATAATGTCAATGCACATATCTGTTTCAGGGTAGGGTTGGGGGGTGGATATATAATTTGGCCCACCCTGCCACATCCTGACCCCAGACTTCTGGTCACACTGTGCGTGTTCTGAATTCTGGGGCCTCACACACATCTACTACATTATCTGTACACGGAGAGTTATCACTGTTATCTGTGGTGTTACATAGGACTGCTAGTGATCTACTACAGTATCTGTTAAAAGGGGCGTAATTTTTGGCTTGCCCCGGGTGCTGGCAACCCTCGCTACGCCACTGGATGCATGGAGTCTAGTGTGTTTTATTCCGTTCACTCCATCACTGAATCATCTCCTCCGTCCATGAACCTCAGAATTCAGTTCCTGTCATCCTCTGGCGAGTTTAGGTGTCTAGTTTACCGACAGTATTGATGTGTGCTTTATTTATGTTGCTTTGGTGACTGGTTATTGGGCAGTGCAGCTCTACTGTAAGTCCTACGGACACCTGAGTGCCATCAGTCACTGTTAGGAGGTGGGAAAGGCAAATACTGTAGGTAAAGTCCAGTTCTGCAGTCTTGTGCATAACCAACATTATCACACTTTTCTCTACTGTGCAGTCTAATTGGTCCAAAATGAACAGAACCTCATAAATACTGAACTATCAGATCCAAAAGGTGTATAATATTTATTTAAATCCCAGATAAACCCTTTAACCTAAAAATGATGTGGATCAATAAGCCTTGTGAAACTCCATCATAAAGATATAGGGTCCCAACTTCGGATGAAAAGGGTGAGGTTTCTTCCACATCAAGCTGCTTCCCACTTAGAGCCTCACCTCTGACCCCTTTTCTGGATGTTAAAGGGTTACCGGTTGACCTGTTACATGTGCGCTTAGCAGCTGAAGGCATCTGTGTTGGTCCTATGTTAATACGTGCCCGCATTGCTGAGAAAATGATGATTACTTATCAGTAATTTGATTTTCCGAAGTCCATGACCGCACAAGGAGAGAGGGTTCACCTCCCAGGACAGGAAACCCATATATTTTATATATTAAAGTTGCAAAAATCCGAGGCACTCCTGTGAAACCAGTGGTTTTGCGGCCCTAGGCAAGATAAAAATTGCCGCCCCCCCCTTATCAGATGATCTGCCCAGATCATGACATCACATATGTTCCACCCCTTTCTCAGCATTTAAATTAAAAGAGAGTTATATGTTGCAATAAAGCCCCCTATTAAGAATGGTGGAGAATAACTACCATAATTTAAGCCATAGCTAAAGAAACAAACCTGGGGTGAAAAACAATAAGGGCCCCCCCCCCTTCCCCCATGACTGACACTTGATGACTTTTACAGAAGAAACTGTATATTGTGGGGCACAGTGTAGGCTATATGTGTATAACAAACATATTTCATATGAAAACTTACAATTACTTGGCTTGGCCCTTGGGGATCTCGGACGCCACTTCCACACTTGGCCGGGGGCTCGGCGGAGCTGATGTTGTGTTTTATCGTAATGAGAAAGATTTCATAATAAGGATTTGGAGAAGGGGCAGAGGGATAGCAGAGCAGGGAGAGGCTGGTGCTGCTACTAGGGGGTCATACCATGGGGGAGTAATAAAGCCCACCATAATGCCCCCCCCCCTCAGTAGAAATAATTCTCCTTATAATGTGACAGTGCAAAAAAATACCCCCTTGTAATGCCCCCAGTTAAGCTAATGTCCCCATAGTGCCCCATAATGTGCCAGTATAAAATACCCCTATATAGTGCCCCAGTAATGCCCCATAGTGCTCCCTCTCCCCCCCATAATGTACCAGTATAAAATGCCCCATATATAGTGCCCCAGTAGATGCCCTAGTGTCCCCCATAATTTGTAAGTATAAAATACCCCTTCTCAGTGCCCCCGTAGATGAGCCCATAGTACTCCTCTCACACCTTCCCCATAGTACCCAGTATAAAATGCCCCTATACAGAGCCCCCATATAAAATAGCCGTTCTTTGTGGCCTCAGTAGATGCCCCTATAGTGCCCACCAATAATGTGCCAGTAAGAAGTGCCCCCATAGATGTCCCCCAATAATGTGCCAGTAAAATGTGCCCTCATAGATGCCCTGCAATCATGTGCCAGTAATAAGAGCCCCCCCACCATCATGTGCCAGTAACAAGAGCCCCCCCTATATCATGTGCCAGTAGCCAGAGCCCCCCTATATTATGTGCCAGTAGCCAGAGCCCCCCCATATCATGTGCCAGTAGCCAGAGCCCCCCCATATCATGTGCCAGTAGCCAAAGCCCCCCCTATATCATGTGCCAGTAGCCAGAGCCCCCCTATGTCATGTGCCAGTAGCCAGAGCCCCCCTATGTCATGTGCCAGTAGCCAGAGCCCCCCTATGTCATGTGCCAGTAGCCTGAGCCCCCCCCCATCAACATGTGCCAGTAGCCATAGGCCCCCCCTATCATGTGCCAATAGCCATAGGGCCCCCTCTATCATGTGCCAGAAGCCATAGGGCCCCCTATCTTGTCCCAGTAGCCATAGGATCCCCCCATCCCTATTATGTCCCAGTAGCCATAGGCCCCCGATCATGTGCCAGTAGCCAGAGCCCCCCATCATGTGCCAGCCCAGTAGCCACCAGTATTGACAACAACAACAAAAAAACAACATTTATACTTACCTCCATGTCAGCGATGCGATGCAGGCCTCTTCCGGCCTGTGTCCCGCGCTGTACGGCTCAGGCGGCGCGATGACGTCATCGCGCCGCCTGCGCCGGCTTCTGATAGGCTGCCGGCCTAGTGCCTGCAGCCTATCAGAGGAAGGGACACACCTCTCCCTCTCCTGCCCTGCTGCACAGCCATCTGTATCGCTGTCCTGAGGACGGCGATACAGATGACTGCAGATGAGCGCTTCCACAATGGAAGTGCTCATCCCACGTGTGACACGTGTCCTGCCTAAAGTTAGTTGCAGGCTGGCGCGGGGGGGACCCTAAAGACTCTATGGAAGTGCCAGCCCTGCTTACTAGAGCGCCGGTGCAGCGCGAGGGGCGCCCCGGCCACTTAACCGTTTTGTTTTTTAAACCGCACGGTTCAGGCACCCCCTGCTAAATTGCGCCCTAGGCGGCTGCCTAGGTCACCTTACAGGTGGCGCCGGCCCTGAACCTGTGAGGGACCACAGCCTGAAGGACCTTACGTCCGAAGGAAAGACAGATAGATGTAATCTATAATGTCTATAGAACGTCAAAGCAGAAGTCCAAGTGGCTACCCTGCATATGTCCTGGCTGTAAGCTTCTGCTGTTTTTACCCATGAGGTGGAAATTACCCTGGTTGAATGGGCCGCCCATTACTAATGCAGCGTGCCGGACCGCAGGGGAAAACACGCGAGGATCACAGTGGGCCGATGGCAGCAATAGTTCATGTGCTCACGGTTAGCAGAGCCTCCCTGGGTCGGCAGTGCAGTGGATGGGAAGAACGCACGGGGCACTCTACATTACAGAGAACACCAGCCAGATGTTGGTTGAGGTGCCCTTGATGGTGTTGATATTTAGGGTGCTTGTGGCTGGGCCCCTGTGTTCGTGACGCTAGCACAGTTAGGTTCAAATGTTGAGAGTAGTAGTTATAAGAATGAGGAGTCAGTAATTGTAAACCAGTTGAACATTTACTGAAGATCAATAGTCTCTGGACCGTTGGTACAGTTCATCAATGGACAGCTTTTGTATGCATAAAAAGTACAATTGTATTCTATTGTCTGGTAGTAGTAAATGTCTATGAGGAATTGTCCTTCTAGGAGTAGACTCTTGACAGGCAAGGATCCCGATAGAAATCCTATATTTCCTTCCCAGCACACTGGCACTGAAGATGCTAATAATTATTTATCTAGGAGTATTCCTTTAAGGGCATCCTCCTCACGGCAGGCAAACACATCTGCTTCATTATTTGCCAGGAAACTCTTCTAGAAAACGGGTTTTATGGTTTCTCACTACCACCTGGAAGGTTAAGTCCGTGATAAACGACAACTTAGTTATAAGTTATCTGGTTGTGTCCAGGCACTCTGTAAGCTTCTCCTGGTCACTGGTGCTAATGAGGTCTATAAGCCTTAGTTAGCTGTTACCCTCAATAGTCTCCTTGCATCTCTGTGTATAGACTCCCTGTCTAGTGCTGGTCTTCTGTAGATATCTTCTCCAGGCTTGGTCAGGGCCCAGAGGAAAATAAAGCAGCTACATGGTGAATTTGGCCTGTCTCCTTCCTCCATGGCCTTGCTTCTTACTCAGACTACATTCTAATCTCAACTCTTTACTCTCCGCTCTAAGCTAGACACACCCCACTATATATACAACTATGTGGTGCCAGCACCACCTAGGGGCGAATGGATGTAATGACATTGCCAGTCAGAAAATAAAGAATACCATACATTACAATTCAAGTACAGCTATTCAGATATTTGAAGTTTCCCTTTTTCACACATGTGGGACACTGCATGTCCTGAAGGAATGGGTTTCTGCATGGAAAGTTGAATTAGTCTTACCGGTAATTCCTTTTTCGCGAATCCTCCATGACGGCACCTTACTTGGAGATTATCCTCCTCCTCCAGCCAGGCAGGGACAGGAAGGTTCAAAAGGGCCCGCCTCCTCACTTATCTTCAGTGTCTTCTGGACTTGACAGGCCCTAAACTTACACACTCATTCGTGACCTTCACCAGTTACTTATCTATTCACTGTTATACATATTAAACCTCATACATATAACTGTAGACTAATTATTTAATTTTATAACTATTTTTTATTTTTTTGGGGGGGGAATATAAGCGGTGCCGTCATGGAGGATTCGCGAAAAAGGAATTACCGGTAAGACTAATTCAACTTTTCCCCTCCCCTCCCCTCCATGACGGCACCTTACTTGGAGAACTAACAGATTAGTAAATTAGGGAGGGACAACTGCTTGTAAAACTTTCCTACAGTAGGATAGGTCTCTTTTAGAATCAATATCTATCCTATAGTGTTTTACAAAGGTATGAGGATTCGACCAGGTTGCTGCCCTACAGATCTGATCCAAGGAAGCGGATGCTTCCTCCGCCCATGAAGTCGATACTGCCCTTGTTGAATGAGCCTTGATATTTACCGGGGGTCGTTCTGCTATTGCTATGTAGGCTTCTGAGATGGCCGATTTTAACCAGCGCGTAATAGAAGGTTTGGACGCTTTTAATCCTTTCCTACCCCCTAAGAATTGGACAAATAGGTTATTAGATTTTCTCCAGTCTTTAGTTTCTGATATATACTTCAGAACACACCTTCTGACATCCAAAGTGTGAAAAACCTCTTCTTTTTTAGATCTGGGATTTTCACAGAACGAAGGGAGAACCACCTCCTCCATTCTATGGAACTCCGAGACAACCTTAGGTAGAAAGGAATTGTCGAAACTTAGAATTATTCTGTCGTCCCTGATCGTCATGAAGGGTTTTTTAACCAAGAAGGCCTGTATCTCATTAACCCTACGTGCAGAAGTAATGGCCACTAGAAATACTGTTTTAAGGGTCAGATATCTGATATTTGCTGACTCTAAGGGCTCAAAGGGGGGTTTAGTGAGACCGGAGAGGACAGAGTTTAAATCCCACGGAGCGACCAGAGGTCTACTCCGGGGTCTGAGTCTGACGGTTCCCTTCATGAAGCGAATGATCCACGGATTAAGAGCTATTTTTTCATCTAAATAGGCACTTAATGCTGAAATTTGAACTCTAAGAGTGCTAGGTTTTAACCCTTTATTAAAACCTTCTTGAAGAAAATCTAGAATAGACAGAATACTCCCCCCGGAGTTAGAAGTATTTTCTGAACACCAGGAAACATATCTATTCCAGATTTTGCGGTAAATTTTATTAGTGACTTCTTTTTTGCTGGCTAGCATGGTATTAATTACTCTGTCCGATAAACCCTTAGATTTTAAGACTGCCCTTTCAGGATCCAAGCAGAGAGGTGCAGACTTTGCGTCTTTGGGTGGAAAACTGGCCCTTGACAGAGGAGGTCTTCCGACCAGGGTAGAATCCATGGATCCTCCCTGGACATCTTTGCCAGGAGAGGAAACCAGGATCTCCTCGGCCAGTTGGGAACAATTAGGATTACCTCGGCCCTCTCTCTTTTATTTTCCTGAGAACCCTTGTAATCAGAGGCAGAGGTGGGAAACAGTATGCCAGTTGGAAATTCCAAGGAAGAGCTAGCGCATCTGTTCCTGCACTTCTCGGATCCCATGGATCCAGGGAAAAATAAGTTGGTAATTTTGCATTTATTTTGTTTGCAAAAAGGTCTATTTGGGGAAGACCCCACCTTTGTGTTAAGGTCTGGAAAATTTCCTCTTTTAAACTCCACTCCCCCGGATCTAATTTCCTGCGGCTGAGGAAATCCGCTTGGATGTTTTGCGTCCCTTTTAGAAAGACCGCTGATAGGGAGAGGAGATTCTCCTCCGCCCACAAGAAAATCTTGTTTGCTAGGGCTTGTAGTTGTTTGCTTTTTGTTCCTCCCTGGTGGTTTATATATGCTACCACAGTCTTGTTGTCGGATCTTATTTGTACGTTGGACCTCTTTAACTCCTCTGAGAAGTAACTCAGAGCCTCCCACACCCCCAGAAGTTCCCGGTGATTTGATGAGTACCTCTTCTGGGATTGTGACCACTCCCCTTGGGCTGACACTGTTTGGAGATGTGCTCCCCAGCCCCATAGGCTGGCATCCGTGGTGAGGATCACCTGATCTCTCACTATCCATGGAACTCCCCTCTGTAAATTTAAATTTAATTCCCACCATTTTAGTGAGGACCGAATGTGATCCGGAATTGTTATAGGACTGTCCAGGGAATCTTGTTTCCGGTTCCATATTTTTAACATAAACGTCTGAAGAGGACGGGAATGTATTTGCGCCCACTTCACTGCCGGGATACAAGCTGTAAAGGATCCTATCAGGGCCATCGTTTGTCTTATGGTGTGGGATCTTTGTTGCCTGAACTGTTTTACTTGGGATTGGATTTTCGTGATCTTTTCTGCTGGTAAAAAGCATTTTTGGCTCACCGAGTCTATGAGAATTCCCAGAAAAACTATTTTTTGCGTGGGAACTAAGTGGGACTTCTCCCGATTTAAAATCCAACCCAGTTCCTCCAGTCTGTCTATCGTTTTGGATAGATTGGTCTCTAGGTCTTTCTGGGAGTCCCCCACTATCAAAAGGTCGTCCAGGTATGGAACTATCATTATTTTTCCTTTCTCAGAGGGGTTATTGCCTCTAGCATAATTTTTGTAAAAAGCCTGGGGGCAGTCGTTATCCCAAAGGGTAGAGCTTGAAACTGGAAATGTTTTAGCTGCCCTTGGACCCATACCGCTATTCTCAAGAACGGTTGAGACCCTGGATGAATGGGTACGTGAAAATACGCATCTTTTAAATCTATGGATGCTAGAAACGCCCCTTCTTGTAGAACTTTGACCGTGGTTCTTATAGATTCCATCCTGAATTTTTCGTACTTTATGGACCATGTTCAGGGCTTTCATATTTATAATGAGACGCATTTTCCCGTTTGTTTTTTTTACCAAGAACACCCTGGAATAACAGCCCAGACCGACTTGGTCCGTAGGTAACGGAACTAAGACGTTCATCTGAACTAGAAGTTCGATTTCTTGCTCCATGCAAAGCTGGAGATGTTCCGAGCTCTGAACTGGAGTCTGAATAAATAGAGGGGGGGGGGGGACTCCTGACAAAGGGAATACTGTACCCCTTGTGGAGGGTATTTAGTAACCAGTGGCTGCATGAGTATTTTTCCCAGCAATCCACAAATTTTCCTAGTCTTCCCCCCACTGGGGCTCTGGCGTCATTTTTTGGAAGATTCTTCGGAACGGGGAGAGAACATAAAACCCTTCCCTTTCTGTCTTCCTGATCTCCAGTTTTCCGTTTTACTCCTTTTATTTTGAAAACTACCCTTTTTTTGGGGACGAAAAAAGGGAGCTTTCCTCTTCTTTTTATCCTCTGGGAAGCTCTTTTTGGAATCAGAAGCTTTCTCTAGAATTTTATCTAAGTCCTGACCAAAGAGAAGATTACCATAAAACGGAATGTTACATAGTTTTGCTTTGGAACCTGTGTCTCCGGACCAAGCTTTTAGCCAAAGTGCCCTTCTAAAGTTATTGGCTAGAGCCGTAGCTCTTGCGGCCAGCCTGACAGAATCCGCTGTTGTGTCTGACAAAAAATCTACGGCTTTTAATAAGAGAGGGAAGGAGTCTGCAAAGTTTTCGTATGGGGTATTGGATTTCAATAGTATATCTAGTTGTTCCAACCAACTTTTTAGGGATCTAGCAACGGACGTGGCCGCGATATTAGGTTTAAACAAAGCCGCGACCGCATCCCAGGTTCTTTTAAGGTTAGCATCCACTTTTTTGTCCATAGGATCACGCAATGATCCTGTATCTTCGAATGGTAAAGAAGAACCTTTAGCTAGTTTGGAGAGTGAAACATCAATTTTAGGACAACTCAAGAACGGGGACAATTCTTCTTCGTCAAAAGGAAGCCTTTTCCTAATTGTTCGGGGTAGGAAAACCTTCCTGTCAGGATTTTTCCACTCCCTCAAGATAAGAGACTGCAGATTTTTGTGTACCGGAAATACCCTTTTCTTCTTGGTTTCTAATACCGAAAACATTCTATCCTGGGCGGACTTATGTACTTTTTCTTCCTTAATTTCCATGGTATCCCTGACCGCTTTTAATAGATCCTTTATATCGTCAGATGAAAGTAGATAATTTTTTTAATCTCCATCAGAGTCGAAATTATTACTATCCTCATCGCTATCTGAAGAAACATCAGAGGAAGATGAAGAGGTTTTTAAGGGGGATTTTTTCCTGGGCCCCTGTTTGGAAGTTGATGGAACGTTAGCGGCTGCAGAAAAATCTGAGAAAGCGGTTTTTATTTCCTGCTTAATCAGGCACTGCAATTCCTGTTTCAGGGACGGGGCTTCTTCCCTAACAATGCTATCAATGCATTTCCCACAAAGTTTTTTAGCATAATTATCGGGGAGTTTGGCCGAACATACGCGACATCTCGATATTTTAGGCTTTACAGAACTATCTTTGTCACTCTTCCATACAAAAGAAAAAAAGGGAGGAGACGAGAAAGACTTAGTAACAGTGCAAGCAGCATTCCATACTCACAACCTGGATGTCACTCACAGCTACAGGTTGGTCCATAGCTTCCTCCTGATCCATATGTGCGGATGTCTGAGGCTGCAGGAAGCTTGCAAACTCTCTGGTCAGAGGCCGACATCCGACTTGACCAGGGTGCCAGTTTTTAAAACCTACATATGGCCGGAAGTCTCCCCAGGACCTCCGACGTCATCCGGGCCGGCAACTCTCCGGCTACCATAATTAGGCCCCCAGATGACGTCACCCGCCAGAGCCGAGAATCTGGGGCAGCGGGCAGCCTAGAAACCGGAAGTACTCCTTTGAGTGTCCGGTTGCCGCGGCCTGCCACTACGCGCTGGCACGCGCGTGTTTTGAATAGGGAGAGGACCGCGGCAGGCATCCAAGGAACGGACTTACTTGCCCAAGGTAAGACCGTGGCTGGCGCAATGCACCCGCCATAGCTCCCGACCGGAGCACGAACGTATTCCTATCTTCCGCCTGGCAGGGACAGGAAGACACTGAAGATAAGTGAGGAGGCGGGCCCTTTTGAACCTTCCTGTCCCTGCCTGGCTGGAGGAGGAGGATAATCTCCAAGTAAGGTGCCGTCATGGAGGGGAGGGGAAAAGCTAAGCTTGAACAGGGTTTCTCAACTCCGGTCCTCGGGACCCACCTACCAGTCATGTTTTCAGGATTTCCTTAGTATTGAGCAGGTGATATAATTAGTGTCCATGCATCAGGACTTCCCACAGGTATTTATTCTGTGGGATATTCTTAAATCATGGCCGGTAGGTGGGTCCCGAGGATCGGAGTTGAGAAACCCTGAGTTAGAGAAATAGCTTGTTTAATCCATCTAGCTAAAGTCCCCTTGTTCTGACCTGAAAATAGTACAAACAAGGAAGAGGATTTCCTCCAGTCCTTAGTAGCCTCAAGATACGCTAAAACACATCTCCTGACATTTAGACAGTGAAACTCTACTTCTTTCCAATTTTTGGGGGCTGCACAAAAGGAGGCAACGACTATTTCTTGAGCCTTGTGGAAGTCAGATACCACGTTTGGGAGAAAAGCCAGATCAGGTCTAAAACAAATTCCGTCCTCCTGAATTATAGTATCCAGAGTTAGAAAGGATTTTTGAAGCTCTGAGTCCAACATTATTCCCAGAAAACGCTGTACTCCGCTCATATGTAAACTCCCGTCCAGGTTGTTGTACGATCTTCGAGGTGTGTGTAGCGGGGAACTCTGCCCACTCAGTCTTAGGAACATGGAGAAACTACCACCGTAGCATGTCTTCTAGGAAGATACCTGTAGGTTGTCCTACCCAGGACAGGAAAATGAGGGAGAGGCTCCTCCTTTTTTATATCTGTGGGTTTCAAACAACGCATGGGTCAGGATTTGGTTCAGATGCTGTCCGTTCGCAACGTGCATCGCACACAGGCCTAATAGTTTGTTGTTAACATTCAAGTATGAAACAAACCATAAAACCCAGTGGTTAGCAGCCCTGTGGTCCTAGGTTCGAATTTGACCAATGACATCATCTGCATGGAGTTTGTATGTTCTCCCCGTGTTTGCGTAGGTTTCCTCCAACACTCCAAAGACATACTGATAGGGACAGGGGTATAGCTATAGGAGGTGCAGAGTTATCAGTCACTACTGGGCCCAGGAGACTGAGGGGGCACAAAGACCCTTATGCCACATAAGAAGACACTGGTTTTATAGAAAGTGCATGAAGGTCAAGCTACACCTCTGGCTGGAGGGGTTAGGGCAAGAATATGACGTGTGTGTGGGGGGGCTGCTATTTCAGTTTTTGCCTCTGGCAGCATGAAAGCTATGTGCTTCCCTGCCCCTGGCCACAAAGCAAAGGAAAGTGGGGCCAAAGCTAAACTCTTGCACCAAGGCCCATAGTCTTTAGCTATGCCCCTGGATAGGGAACTTAGATTGTGAGGCCCATTGGGTACAGCTTGATGCTAATGTCTGTAAAGCGCTGCAGAATATGTCAGTGCTATATAAAGTGCATAATAAAATGTGCATTTAGCCGATAGGCAGTCAAAAATCATTTTTTTGAAAATAACAAAATTTAAGAAATATTTGGTTTGGAATTCAATCACTTTATTGAGATAATTACATATATACATTTACATTCTAAGTTTATTTTTCCTCTAACGCTCTATTTTGTATAAAACCCATAGACACAAGTACATGTATCTAGCCATAGTTTACCTTTTACATTTATAAAATACAGAAACAACAACAAAAACTTCATACCACGCTGAAAGTCGGAATATTTAAACTCTTCCTACCCAGTCGCACCAGTATAGACACAAGGCAGTAATAATTAAATATTTATAGAGATCTATATTTACCATATTTTACACCATTTGCCCCCATTTTTTGCAAAAAGCTCATAAGTAGTGGAAGAAACTTACAGATCCAAAAAATAATTCAAAAACAAACAAAAAAAAAACAACTCATGACATAAATCTTGCTGACGGTAGTCACATGAAGCCTGAGCCATAATGGTAGCAGCGTAAGTGTAGGGAGAAACAGAACAGAATGTTGACCATTAAAATGGGTCTTCCCCTTTAGCTACATGGGGATATATCATGAAGACATAGGTAGCATATAATGGGGATTCTTCATCTTGGACCCCAAATGATTTCAGATGAAAAACAGCCATGACCCTAGGTAACAGCCCCGGACCCCTTTAGGTATATTTGTGAAACATGGCATCTCTAATGGTTGCCTTTAGACATCTCATGGACTTTGATGGCCAATCCAGGCTCGAATAAATCATTGGAGCTGCCAAGCCACATATATTTTCTGAATTTGTACCCCTGTTTTGGGGGATTCGGCAGAAAGAGAGCCTAAGACCGGATTACATTTTTGGCTTGTGAAACCATCTACTGGAGGTTGAGACAAAGCAAGTGAGGATCATAGTTATGGAAAGTGATCACAGTGCCGCAAAGTTATGGAAGCATATACAATATTTTCTCATTTATTTAGAGAACTTGGCCATCTTTAACATGCGTAGTGGCAGAATCGCATCAATCCAGATGTTGGGCGAGGTGATCATTTTTTCCCAGATGATTGATTCCTCATGACTAGAGTCCATCCAGTCTACAGGTGTTCCATAGCTCTTTCCTGGGGGAAAAGTAACAGTCGGTTGTAAATGACAAGGTTATTATTTTGCTGTATCCCTAAAAGATGGTCCCAGGAGAGGGAGGTTCTCCTACTAACATGAATGTTTATGTTTGCCTGGACAAAGCAGGATTACAGGGTGGGCAAAAGGAGGATCTACTACAAGTCTGTGCTGCCTGGCTGATAGGAAGGGTTTTTGTTTATGAGGTTACCCCTTATAGGACATGTGGAAGTCATAGCAGGGAGTCCTGATTTGGATGAGCACCTCTTGCTCTGGCAGAACCACCCTCTCCTCTTAATTCATGGTCAACCATTTTTCTGATGACCAACATTTAAAAAGGGATTGACTGGGTAGTAAAAATATTATAAAAAACAAAAAAAACAAGGGCTCAGAATGCTTAAAAACTATAAAAAGTATAAACGTTATGCTCACCGATCCCCATCACTTCCATTTTGACTTCCTGGGTACCCACTGGCAGGGCTGTATAGAGATCTTATGGGACCCCATAACCTTTCACAGCTCCTGACATGCCCGTTTTAATAGCCTCATGCATTCCGCAAGTAATCATAATTCTGGAGCATCTATTCTTATGGCTCTATGTTCTGACATTGCTTAGAAGTTATTAATGAATTGCTAGCAGTCTGCAGTAAGGGTACAGAGGGGAGGTGACTAGTTGGGGGTGTGTACCTGCACAGACTCCCTCTATTAAATCAGTGCTGTCATTTTCAGACTGTGCAGGGACCCCCCAACTTGTTACCACCAGTGTTCATGCTTCAGTTATTAGGTCAGTTATTTATAGCTTGTGTTATGACTTTCCTGTAGACCAGTCAGTAATGAAAATTCCAGTAGTCTCACGATGAAAGGGAAAATGAAATATCCGAATCCCACAGCAAGTAATAGGTGAGGTGGCCTATCTTAAAGGCTACGTCCGAAACATGGCCGACATCTTGAAAGCTGCCATATTGGATCAAGGGCAGATTTTTCCAATGGACAGGGGGTCATGTAGCATGTCAAAGAAGACCAGAATTTTCTCAGAAATAGATTGCTGCAATCAGTGGTTCAAAAGTTATCAACACAAAAAGTGTTGTTGCAACTTTCTGTGTGAGGTATTACAAATTTGATTGTCAGAATTTTCTCAAATCAATTGCTACAATCAAATTTGTAATATCTAACACTTTCTGTGTTGATAACTTTTGAACCACTGATTGCAGAAATCGATTTCTGAGAAAATTCTGGTCTTCTTTGACATGCTACATGAGCCATTTCCCATTGGAAAAGATTGCCCTTTATCCAACATGGCGGCCATTTTCTGGACATCACCTGTGACTTTTGACTTACCCATTCTTATTACCTCTTGATCCGGACTACAGAGGGCTGTACAGCACATTGGGAGCAATACTCTCCCCCCCCCCCCCCCAAAGCCTATAATTATGACATCTACGGTAATAACTCTGCTGCTCCTCATCTTACCTGTTCCAAATCCTATTCTTGTGCCTCCCAAGAAGTGATTGGACAGTTTGTTGTGGTCCCACACTGTCAGCTCCACGCAGGCTTCTCTCAGGTCGTCTTCCCTGAACCCATCGTAAATCATCTTGTGGTTAAAAAGAGGGTTTGGCGTTTTGTCCACAGTTCGTGTTTTCTGGCGACTTTTCCTGCTTGTGTCCGGTAATATAGTGCTGTAAACATGGTTAATAAAAGCGTAAATAATTTAGGGTCAGACATGAGAGAGAATACAACGGTCATTACACATTAGATGTATGATGGCCGAACCCACCAATTTCGACAGGACTAGCCAATAATCTAACGTAGGGATCAGCAACCTCCGCCACTCCAGCCGTCCTGAAACTATAGCCAAGCATGCATGTGTATGTGGGGGGTCAGGAGAGATAGACGTTGGCTAAATGAGCGTTCAGCTGACAGCTATTTAAAGGGGTTATCCTGGAAAAGATAATGACAACTTCTCTTCAGGATAGGTCATTATTATCACATTGGCAGGATCCCGGCACCTCTGCCGATCAGCTGTTTCAAGGAGCTGCTGCGCTCACTGGAGCTCTGGTGAGTGATGCAGGCTCCCAGCTTTCCAAGGACAGCGCTGTACATTGTATAGTGGCAGTGCTTGGTATTGCAGCTCAGCACCATTGACTTGAATGGGGCCGAGTTGCATCTAGGCCATGTGACTGATTTACAGGGATGTCACTGGCCCTGGAAAAGGCTGCAGAGCTAAATAACAGGGGTCCCAGGTGTCGTACCTCCGCAGATCTGATAGTGATGACCTATCCTGAGGATACGGTAAGTCATAAATATATTTTCCTGGATAACCACTTTTAAGGGGTTGTCTCATCTCAGACAATGGGGATAGGATATTGTCCTATAGGTGCAGGTACCTCCTCTGGGCCTCGCACCTGTATCGAGAACGGAGCCCCGAAAGTGGTGGAGAGCGCACTGAGCATACCCAGCTGCCCTCCATTAATTTTCTATGGGGCCACCGAAAATAGCCAAGTGCTAGCTTGTCTATTTCCGTCGGGCCCTGAGAAGTGAATGGGAGCGGTGGCCGGTCATACGCGGTGAGCTCCCATTCACTTCTATAGTGAGAGCGCATAGTGGTGGCCGGATCAGAAGTTCTCCAGCCACCACTTTGCGGGGCTCCATTCCCAATATAGGTGCGGGTCCCACCGCTGGGGACATATCCTAGCTAGCGATATGCCCCCATTGTCTGAGATAAGACAACCCGTTTAAGGTGTATGACCAGCCTGACCGTGACTATTCAGAACCTTTAAAAACATTCCTGTAATAGATGAGGAAATTCTAGGAGCATGCTGGGATCTAAAGTTTGGAAACCACTTCTCTAGGAAACTTACCTATTTTAGGCAGTTACCTTAAGGTGCGTGCCGTCTAACAGAAATTCCACACAAATCGTAAGAGATTTTCACAAGATAGGCATCACTTCAGTCAGCTGGATCAACCCTACCAGACAGGCTGTACGGTTGATGCAATAGGGCCAATCCTGCTGACAGGTGCCCTTTAAATTTGCCTAATATAAAATTCCACCTTGGAGCGAACATGGAATAGCGGTGAAGCAGAATTACCATTTTACGAAGGAGTTGATCTTGTTTTCCCGCAGCATCGGCAGCTGGATACACTCCTTGATCCAGATTTGCACTTCTCCAGATGTGCTTGGCTTTTTACCAGCTTCTAGATTCAGGACAAGATTAGAATATCCTGTTATCTGTCAGAGAAGCCTGGATGGATGGGAAATCGTTAATAGCAGTACTTACCAGCGGAGGACACCGGAATATACTGCAGGGCCAGTCTTATCTCTCCTCTGTTCACTAGCCCAATACCAGACGCTGGTGTCTAGAAACAAAATGGGTGTGTTCAAGCAGAGTTTGGTTACTTAATGATAATTAATTAGTTTTTTCCCCAACTTTTTATCTCCACATTTAATTTATAATTTTTTTTAAATATTTTTATTTTATTTTTTATTATTGACCTATGAGGCTTGCTTTTTGCTGGATGAGTTGTACTTTTTAATGGCACCATGTATTTATCTCTTTTGCTTATATAGCTCACCAGTGGAGCTCACAATCTAAATTTCCTTAGCCTTTGGAGCGTAGGAGGAAGCCAAAGCACCCAGAGGAAACCCACACAAATACATGCAAACTTCATGCAGATGATGCCTTCGGTCTGGTTTAAACCCAGGACTCCAGCGCTGCCAGACACCAGTGCTAACCACTGAGCCACCGTGCTGGCCCAAGTATACCATTATGTTTTTTTTAAATTTCGGGGTCATTTATTAAGACTGGCGTTTTAGACTAAGGTCTTAATATCCCCTATAGCTGGCGGTGTATTTGCCGAAGTTATGAAGAGGCGCCGTCCTATGTATCCACCGCCGATTCTAAATGTAAGACAGCTTCCTTGCGGTCTTACGTTTAGACCAGGGATGCCCAACCTGCGTCCCTCCAGCGGTTGTAAAAGTACAACTCCCATCATGCCCTGCTGTAGGCTGTCCAGGCATGCTGGAAGTTGTAGTTTTGCAACAACTGGAGGGCCGCAGGTTGGGCATCCCCGATGTAGACCATTTTCTACGTCTAAACCAGGCATAGAAAATGGTAAATGAGACAGGCCTGTTCCCTTCCCTGCCCACTTTTTTAGACCTGGCGTGAGCGGGAAAGGGTCACAGATTGTGACGCAAAAGGACCTTGTGCGCCAGAACTATGCCTAATATAGGCGTACTTCTGGTTAGTAAATGACCCCCTTTGGTTTTATTTTGTTTACTTTGCGTTATAGATAACTATCAGTTTGCAGCAGTTCCAAAGTTACAGCTTTTTTCAGGTTTGCTTTTGTACAATAAACCACTAGAAATAATGAAATATTGTTTTTTACGTCCCCATATTCCAAGACCCAAAACATCTTTATTTTTCCATTGTGAGGGCTACTTTTATTGGCACCATTTTAGGGTACAGATGACTTTTCAATCAGTTCTAGCATTTATTTATTTTATTTTTTTACAGTGTTTAGGACAGACATGTTCATTTTATTGTACCGGCGGCCATTATGGACGCAGTGATACCAATTATGTATAATTTCATTTTTTAACATGGTACAGGACTTTGTAAGGGATGACTTATAGGCACCCACACATGGCAGACCTGCCACTGAGCCACCGTGCTGGCCCAAGTATGACATTATGTTTTTCTTTTGGACTTTGGGGGTCATTTATTAAGACTGGCGGTCTTAATATCCCCTATAGCTGGCGGTGAATTCGCTGGAGTTATGTAGAGGCGCCATCCTCTACATAACTTCGGCGTATCCACCGCTGATTCTAAATGTAAGACAGCTTCCCTGCTGGGAGGGGGGGGGGTCTCCAAAATATATTCCATACACTACTCGGAGTTTGTTTTTAAAAAGGAGACCGTTTTTTATTCACACTGGATGAAGCTTTCTGGCTAAATTTTGTATTGTAGACGGAAGATTTATGGACAAACTGTTCCACCTCGTTTGGAAAGAGCCAAGATAAAAGACAAGTGCAGGCCGCTACTTACGCGTGCCTCAAGTGGGTACCAGTTCCTCTCTTTATTCTGCCAGTCACACGTTGACAAATTTACATTGACTTCACCCAGGAAACTGTTTCGGCCGAGGACATCATGATGCCACACAGATACGTTCAGCGTCTGAGCCTCAAGAGATTCTTTCGAGATCTTGTACTGAACAAAAAGAGTAAAAAAAGCAAATCAGATCCCAGGACTATGGCACCATCACACGGGGGAACAGCTAGGGGTAGGAGTCCGAGACCCCAACAGACCTCTCTGTTTTGGCCACAGTATCTGGATTGAAGGCACAGAGTAGCAGGAAGGAAAGTCTAGGTATATATTTCCAAGCCAGACATAATGGTGGGTAATGAACATGTTGGATGGACCTTCATAAGTGAACGACCCAAATATGTTATTTTACAGCCGCCATGATTGTTTCTTACCCTCAGTATTTCGTTATACACAGGGTTAAGTGTCTTTTTCTTCACTGCGCTTTTCCTTTTCCCCATCTTTGCTTTCTCTGGAAGTAAATACGTCTTCACGTACCTGCAACAGAGAGCAAACAGGTTGTACGTCCCCTACGTATAGTACGTCACCTGCCTACAGTAAGGACGAGGGTTCATGGGGTCTTGACAACAAATAAAATTGACAGATGGTTCAGTCATAAAGTTGCCTGCCTCAAAAGCTAAAGATTCAGAAAAGATGTGAATCAATTTTTCAATTTTTTTTCTTGAACTTTTTCTCAATGTGTCCCATGGACCCGTCAGCGCTCCTGCATGGTAAGGTGCATACTCCCGCATGGTGGGCCCTCCTGACACATCTGTTGTAGTATTCTTCATAACATATCAATTCTAGAGCATATTGTCTTAGAACAGAGGAGCAAGACCTATTGCACTTACGGGTCAGAACGCTGCTTCTTGACGTCCACCGCCGCCAGATCTTTGCACTGGTAGATAAAGATTTGGAATTCCTTCAGCTCTTGCGCATAGTCAATGGCAAATTCTATGCTGCCTTTAATGTCCACGTTGCCAAAATCACCGCTGTACACGCTCATGACGCTTCCGCTTACCTGGAAATATGAATGAAGGTAGGGAAAGAAACACGTTACTACTTCATAAGCATCTTATACTGTAGAGTAGTGACCACTCCCCATGCATTATTTTTGCTTAAAGAGGATATCCATGGCCTATCCTATAGACATGGGTGAAGAGAACACTAATGGAGGACTTTAAGATGTATCTTTGGTCATAGAGACGTGTCAGAAGCTTTAATCAGTGGTTGGTGAGCCAGGACCCCCCCCAATCAATGAAGTGACAAGACAAGTCAAAGAGCTTAGAACTAAGGCCGGTATGTAGCGCACATACTCAGACTCCCACTACAGAAAACTTCCCTAGGACATGTCAGGGATACAGACTGGAGGTGCCGAATAACTAAATGCGTTTGGAGCCGTTTTCCTGAAACAGAGCTCCAAATCCCCCTCCAATAGTTCAATGATTAGACTATGATTCCCTGCAGCCCCCACTAAGGGTAGCTTCGGAGTTAATTCATAATGCTTATAAATTGAACTTAAGGTACTTTCACACTAGCGTTCTACTTTTCCGGTATTGAAATCCGGTAAAGGGTCTCAATACCAGAAAAAAAATAAAACGCATCATGTTTGTCCTAATGCATTCTGTTTGGAAAGCAATCCGTTCAGTATGCGTCAGGATGTCTTCCGTTCCATTCACGGTATTTGGCCGGACAAAATACTGCAGCATTTTTTCCAGACAAAACACCGGAACAATACCGCACTTGCCGGATCTGGAATTCATTTCCATAGAGATGTATTAATGCCAGGTCCGGTACCAAGTGTTGTGGAAATTGCCGCATCAACGTATCCGATGTTCCGGTCTGCGCATGCGCCGGCCGCCGGGACATAGGAGGTGCCATTTTTTGCTTTTGATCTTAGGAATTTTTTTTAGACCGGATCAGTTATTCCGGATGATACCAGATAAGACGGATCCGGTATATCACCGGATCAGTCTAATAGATCCGCAAAACAAGGGTATCTGTTTGTACACAGTGTGCCAGATCCGGCAGGTAGTTCCTGCAACGGAACTGCCCGCCGGATTCTAACAACGCTAGTGTGAAAGTACTCCAAGGTGTAATAAAGCAGTAACCTCCCTCTAGTGGCTGCAGGTAGACAACAATTTGTAGAAGGAATGGATTGTAAGCCTTGTCTGCAAAGCTTTGGACACTTTACAGCTGCTTCATTTTGGGAGTCATTGGATATTCAGGCTTGGATGGACCCAAATTAAATTAAAATTAAAATGTGGATATCCTCTTTAAATAAGATGGAGCAAATATATATCTGCAGAAAGAAATAATAAATCTTAAAGGAAACCCATCACCAGAGCCTTTAAAGAGTCACAATTTATTTTCATTTAATAGAGAACAGCAAATTACTAAATCACTTCATTTTAAAAATCTGCCTGCATCCGCCTGAAAAAAGTTCTAAAGTCATGTCCACTAGGGGTCTCACTTTACCTAATTTGCAGTTCACTGCCTGCTGTCAGGCAAGATCCATCTCTAGACTCAAAAGACGGCTCACAAGAAATGAGGGAGTGACAGCTAGTCGAGATCCTGAGCCTGATAAAATAACTGCTTCTACAACTTGAGTATTATTGAAGAGTCCTGCATGTGTGTAAGAGTGCATTCACAAAAAAGTGTATGTAAAAATTCGGATAATGCCCATGTTGCATCCGTTTTTTGCAGACCTGTTGTAACGATACCTATTCTTGTCCGCAAAACAGACAAGGATAGGACATGTTCTATATTTTTTGCAGGGCTGCGGAATGCACATATGGATGGGGACAGCAGGCATTTTTTGATGCCCCTTTGAAATGAATGGGTCTGCATCTGATCTGCAAAAATACGGTCATGTGAATGGGGCCTAAGTGTGATCTCCCCCATTCTGAGACCTCCAGAGCTGAAATCAAACATAGTGGTAACTAAGGGAATGAAAATCACATCAGTACAGTTCTGGCAGACTTAAGAGGAGGGATATGCCCCCTGCTTCTGAGTGAAATGCATCTCGCTGTGCAGTGAAAAAGACTTTCGAGAAGCACCAAAAAAAAAAAAAAAAATGTTCCTTCACAGTTATGATAAAAATTATAATTTTTTTTTAAAAGGGCACGCTTTAAATCAGGACATATTAAAAATATTGTACCAAAGCTAAACTAATAGGGAACTTGCATGCACTAAATGAATCCTAGAGTAGCAGAATAACTCTGCCTTTGCTAAGAAACCTGTTCATGGGTCACATCTGGGACCTCAGGCTCACATAGGGTGAGGAGCATAAAAATGATATGTAATATGATGCAGTCTACAATCAGATCCACTTTCAGACTTACCCACACGTCTGTATTATTATCATTACTATTAATTGATTATTACATACAATGAACGATTCATAACAGAAGCAGAGACATTGATTAGTTGAAGCACAAGAGTTACGCTTTACATACAGAAGACATTGACGCCATGCCAGACGAGCCACTAAGATTGGTTAGAGAGCTTGGGCTCTTCTTGTGTCTGCCAATGTGAAAACTGCTTTCTGATGCGGAATCTGTCTCTCTGCCATCAGTCTAGAAGACATCACATGTGAAGGGTCATTGGACATATTTAACAACAAGACAGGTTACAAGGAGACATGGTGGCTTCATGCAGACTGAAGAGCCTAAAGGACCAGTCGCTGAGGCACAGGCAGCAACGTCCTGTTATACACTTACTACTGGACCAGAGGCTTGCAGATTACCTGGGACCCATGTATGGCAGCATTACGTGTCAGGTTATGGTAAAACGGCCAATAAGAAGTGTAATATATATATTCATTATATAGAATGGTGTAGACTAGTGGCTCCAAATTCTGCTAAATAATTCAAGGGGTTTTCCAGTTTTGTCTAATCAAACCTTAAGAGGGTTTTCCTAGATTTTATGTCAATATCTGATCAGTTGGGGTGCAACTCCCAACACTGCCAAGGCCTGGTCACAACTCTGCAAGCACAGCGCCATACCTCATATAGTGGCTGTGCTTGGTATTGCACCGATTAACAGGACATCACTGGCCTAAGAAAAGGCTACTGCACTTCAAACAGCTGATTGGTGGGGGTGCTGGGGCTACAACCCCCACTGATCAGATATTGGTGGTGAACTATCCTGAGGATAGGCCATCAAAACCCAGGACAACCCCTTTAAAAGGGAGTGGTCCTCTTTGTAAATGATCTTTTGTTTCAATGGTTCCCCAGTAATAAGAGCGCCTATTGAAATTAATGATTTAAAAATAGGCTAGTAAAACCCATTTTCATACACCCAATTAGGGAAGTTTATGTTAATGGTGGTGTCCCTGTTCAGGATCCTTGGTCAGGGAGGTGAGCAAACACTGCCAGGTTCTCCACAGGCCATAGCTGATCGCTGGAGGTCCAGGGGGAGGTCACTGTAATCAGCTTATTGACAAGGGACCCTTTTAGCAAGTAGGGACTGTGCAAAGCAGAGAACCCTTTTTGTTAATGCATGTATGTATATGGACCTCCAGAGTGAGTTTTTCAGGATCTCTGCCTGCTGTCAGTGGATGGAAGCATTCAGAATTTACATTTCAGAATCTGAAAACCCACAAGCGAAGGGCTTGATACGGTGTGTATCAGAACGGACTAGTCAGCCTCTGAATTGGAGCATAAGGCTGGCTTCAGGTGGTTGTAATAAGACCATATTTAACCATTCAGATTATGGATTAGACCTGGACATGCACTGTACCCTATGGAGCGGGGTTGATCCAGGTATTGCTGTAGTAATAGGAAGATTACACGTGCGATATATCGGTCTTAGGTTTACATTCAGTGCACTTTGTCCAACTGTGTGTGCGCATCTCAAATGTACTGTATGTGTATTCTGGGCTATATTTTAGGACATGTAATACATGCACAGACATATGTAAAGCAAATACAAACAATGAAGGATTTCTGATCAGGTGTTAGCCCTTCATTCAGTTAGGAGACAACAAAGACTTATATACCAGGAGGAAAGGGGAGGATTATGCAGTTACATAGTCAATCAGATTGTCTACCGTCATTTTATATAAATCAGCAAATCCATCATTAAATCTGACATTTACAAACCGAAGATAATTTTATAAGGCTAAAGCTACACGACGACAAAAAGTCTCGCAAAACATAAGGCACAACTACACTGCAACGTGTCGCGCGACATTGATGTCGCACCAATGTCTCGCGAAAATTTTTATAATGGTAGTCTATGGTGTCGCACTGCGACATGACAGTCGCAGAAAAATTCACCTTGGATGGATTTTTTGCTACTGTCGCAGTGCGACACCATAGGTCATCATTATAATATTGTCGCGCAACACGTAGTCGTGTAGCCCTAGCCTAAAAGACAAACCACCCAAGGCTCGATATAAGGCGTCATGGCATTGCCTGCAAGGCATAGTGATATTGCTCCTTCAAGCTGGACATACATTGGAGATAATGATTGGCTGCACTGCGGCTGATCAGTGGTCCATGAGATCGTTTGGATGAACGATCCCACCAACTGAACTGCCCGACCAGGGAGTCAGACTCCCCGATGCTAGAGCACAATGGCAAGGGATCAGCCGAATTCAGTCAATCATGTCATCGACATGCAGTTTTGGCCATTAAACGGCCAAAACTTTTTCCTTTCATCTCTATGGGACTTTCCAAAAGAGCTGAGCTCAACTATTTTTGAAACTCCCATAGAAGTAAATAGCGAGCATGCGCTGTACACACTTTGGAGTTCCCATTCTAGAGGTAGGTGCGGGTCTCTGAGGTGGTACGCCGCTCCCATCTGACATTTGTGGCATATCCTAGCAATATGCCACCAATTTCTGAGACGAGACAACCCCTTTAAATTTAAAGTAAGGTTCTATTAACCATATATAAAGAGTACAGAAACGGTGTAAAGATACAGGAGTTAAATATAAAGACTTACATCGTCTTGAAGGAAAGCCGGCACAGACTGACTCATCCGCTTAAATTTTTCAGCATTTTCTGGGAATGAGTTTTCCGTAGGACCTAAAAAAAGAATATAATAAGAAAAGGTTATTCTTTGATTTGTCTGACGTATTACACAGTCTTCATCCTAATGATCACTCCTTCTGCAAGAACAGTCGAGCCATTCAGATTTGAATGGAAGTGGAGGCACGTTAAAGACATAGTCCACATCTATTTTCTTTTGTATATGTGCAATTGTGTCTGTGAGCGGAGACTCGCAGCCTTTCTACGTCATTGGCTACAGCTAAAGAATAGGAACCTTTTGATTCAAGCGTCGTTGCTTTCTGTCGCTGTGTTTAACATATGCCGTAAAGTAGCACCGTACTTGGGGAACAGTTTTGATATGTTATCGCAACATACCAAAGGTAAAGACTAGCTAATGGATTCATACGAGTTCTTCATCTGCAAGGGCCTGTCCCCACTGCTGACGAAGCTCTCCTCTGACATCTCGCCCAACCCTGACAACCTCAAGTACCAGCAAAAACACAGAGGCTCTACTTCCAGAGCAGCGACAGTTCATGTGCCGTCGGCATGATATTCTCACAGTCAGAGATATCCGGCTCTGTCAATCAAGTGGAGGGAAAGCTTTATCAGAAGCAGGAACAACCCCTCGCAGGTGAGGAACTCATTAAGAAAACTAATGGATTCATATGAACAACATTTTATCAGTAATCAAATTTTTTGATTGGTGGGGATTTGAGCGCCGAGATCCTTGCCAGGAGAGGGAAGCACTCACATAGCATGCTTTCCATCCTCACTGTAGGAGACTGAAGCAATACGGACTCAATAGAAAGTCTATGGGCCCATCTCATTTTGGTCTTCTGCAGCAAGGAGGGAGAGCGTGCTACGTGAGCACTTCTCTTTCCTCCCGCTAGAGATCAGCGGGGGTCACAGCACTTGAAACCCCACAAATCAAGTCACTGACATATTAAAAGTTTTCCCAAAGTACACATGTCACTTTAACCCCTGATGTATCTGAGCTCTTGCAGCACCTTAAAAGGTAAATTAATCGCGCTCCTTCGGCTGTGATTGGCTTTGCTCAGCACTTCTTGGAGACGACAGGTGTGCAGAATTAGATCATTTCTAGTGATCTGTAGACCACTCTGCTCACCTTTCCAAGGAGAGCTGATCACAGCTGAAGGAGCAGAGCAGTCAGTCGAGCATGACCCCCCCCCCCCTCGCCCTTTGGTGGGGGTTCTAAAGATCCAGGCCCCCCCCCCCCCCCAATGGTTTAATGAGTTCCATTAAATGCTATCCTTTATGGGGTTCTCTGGGCTTTTAATATTGGTGATAGACATAGCAGCAGGAAGAGAGACTGGAGACGGCACATGCACACTGTTCACATAGTCTCTTCCTACAGCTGATTGGCAGGGGTCCCGGGTGGCAGACCCCCACCGATCTGATATTGACAATCTATGCCGAGGATAGGTCATCAATATTAAAAGCCCAGAAGACTTTTCCGGCTCAGACTTCCACAAACATTATAATAAGACATTTCATAATTCTGCAACTTTACTGATATCGTGATTTTTAGTATGCAATGTTTTTTAATGAATGGAAGGGAAGAAAGGATGCAGGGTGTCTGAAGGTTTTCATTCATTCAAGTCTTGATATATCAGTAGTGATAAGTCAGAGCAACTGGATTTACCGTATATTTTTTTCTTGAGGACATTTTGCTAGTCATCCGACTGGCTTTCTCAATTACACTCACCTAAAGAATTATTAGGAACACCATACTAATACGGTGTTGGACCCCCTTTTGCCTTCAGAACTGCCTTAATTCTACGTGGCATTGATTCAACAAGGTGCTGATAGCATTCTTTAGAAATGTTGGCCCATATTGATAGGATAGCATGTTGCAGTTGATGGAGATTTAAGGGATGCACATCCAGGGCACGAAGCTCCTGATCCACCACATCCCAAAGATGCTCTATTGGGTTGAGATCTGGTGACTGTGGGGGCCATTTTAGGACAGTGAACTCATTGTCATGTTCAAAAAAACAATTTGAAATGATTCGAGCTTTGTGACATGGTGCATTATCCTGCTGGAAGTAGCCATCAGAGGATGGGTACATGGTGGTCATGAAGGGATGGACATGGTCAGAAACAATGCTCAGGTAGCCCGTGGCATTTAAACGATGGCCAATTGGCACTAAGGGGCCTAAAGTGTGCCCAGAAAACATCCCCCGCACCATTACACCACCAGCCTGCACAGTGGTAACAAGGCATGATGGATACATGTTCTCATTCTGTTTAAACCAAATTCGGACTCTACCATTTGAATGTCTCAACAGAAATGGAGACTCATCAGACCAGGCAACATTTTTCCAGTCTTCAACAGTCCAATTTTGGTGAGCTCGTGCAAATTGTAACCTCTTTTTCCTATTTGTAGTGGAGATGAGTGGTACCTGGTGGGGTCTTCTGCTGTTGTAGCCCATCCGCCTCAAGCTTGTGCGTGTTGTGGCTTCACAAATGCTTTGCTGCAGACCTCGGTTGTAACGAGTGGTTATTTCAGTCAACGTTGCTCTTCTATCAGCTTGAATCAGTCGCCCATTCTCCTCTGACCTCTAGCATCAACAAGGCATTTTCGCTCACAGGACTGCCGCATACTGGATGTTTTTCCCTTTTCACACCATTCTTTGTAAACCCTAGAAATGGTTGTGCGTGAAAATCCCAGTAACTGAGCAGATTGTGAAATACTCAGACCGGCCCGTCTGGCACCAACAACCATGCCACGCTCAAAATTGCTTAAATCACCTTTCTTTCCCATTCTGACATTCAGTTTGGAGTTCAGGAGATTGTCTTGACCAGGACCACAACCCTACATGCATTGAAGCAACTGCCATGTGATTGGTTGACTAGATAATCGCATTAATGATAAATAGAACAGGTGTTCCTAATAATTCTTTAGGTGAGTGTAGAATGGTTTGTACGAGAAATGTCTGGCATTTAATACTGGCAACTTGAGCTTCAGTCACCTAGGTAAGATGTTCATTGCATTTGCATGACTGAAACTGTTATGCGTGATTAAACTGCCTTGGGAGAGGTGTTAGAACAGCATTGTAAGTGGAAAAGGACACATTTGCAGAGAAACGTTTGCATTTTAGACACAGTGGAGGACTGGAGGCGTGAAAGAAGATGGTTATGTTAAATTGGAGAAACCAAGCTTGAATAGAGGTGTAGGATTGCAACACCTACTGTATGCCACTTACAATGCTGTTCTAATACCTATCCCGAGGCAGTTTAATCACACCTAAATCGCTTAAGTCATGAAAATACAATCAAGTCACCAGTATTTAATGCTGGACATTTCTCGCACAAGCCATCCTAACTGAGAAAGCTAGTTGGATAACTTGCGAAACGTCTTCAAGAAAAGTCCAGTTGCTCTGACTTTTTACTACTTGCATTTAATAGATGCAGGGGTCAAGCTGCAGATTTCTAATCTTCACAGAGTATGTCTTCTTACCTAGTGTGTCTGCTTTTTGGTTGTTCAGGTTGTTTTGATCTGTCCAGGAAAGAGCAAAAGAATGAGAAAAATGTACAAGCAACTATAGTGACATGCGAGCCATTACCGGAAGGGACAATGTTAGAATTAGTTTATCGTACACAGCAAACGCACAAACCTCGTTGTTAGTGTAACTTTTAGGCCAATGACAGATGTGTTAACCATAACCATCAAGACCAAGATGTCTACTGTAGTCCAGATTTACTGGACCACAGTAGTAATGAGCGAGAACTTACCTTGCCCGGCCAGAATAGAAATAAGTGATTTAGACTGGGTGGGAGAAGTCATTAGTGCTTATCCTTCATTAACTCCAGAATGGAGAATGTGATGTGGAACATGATGCGGGTGAAGTGCAGTGCAATGACAACCCAGTATGGTCTCACAGACCATTATGCAAAGCCTCCCTGTGCTGTATACCCAGTTGGTCTTGCTGCGGTGCTGCCAACCTGACCATTATGCCCAACCACTAGAACCCAAGGAATATATGAGATCTGCACACCCTAGATTGTGGGTGCTCGTAGAGGACAAACGTCAGTAGATTCACTTGAAAAATCCACGGCACTCCAAATGCGTTTTATCAATTAATGATTTTTAATTCATAGTAGTTTTCACATCAATTAAACGTTCCATCCAGAGCAATTATGCAAGCAGTATTTTTTAAAAAAAGTTAAGCAGTACAACCCCAACGTTTCGGTCGGTGTCGACCTTTATCAAGGGATCTGTGGCTTGTTTGTGCAGTGTCTGCTCTGGAGGTGTTTAACGTTTAATTGATGTGAAAACTACTATGAATTAAAAATCATTAATTGATAAAACGCATTTGGAGTGCCGTGGATTTTTCAAGTGAATCAACCACTAGAACCATCAATCCTCTAAAACCATGAAGCCTGATGGTTTTCTCTGCCCAGTATACCCAGTCTGTCAAACTCATACTGTTGCCCGGCAAATACTCTACTCCTTGTCCTATATACTCACCGTCATGTTTGCTGTCTTCACAAAGTTTCCCTTTCTAGCCCACCTACTACCCTGTGCTGTCTGTTAAGTAAACTAACCCAGCCATTTGTTTTCTTTGAAATAATATACCCCAGTTGCTACTCCTGCCCTGCATACCAACTGTACCACCTGCCTAGTCATTTCCCTTAAAGGGGTTGTGCCATGATTAATGCAAAAAATGTAAGTCAGACATCATATAATGAATGACCATTTCTTTCTAACAAAGTTAGAACCAGCCCTGTACCTCACATGGATCCTGAGATCTCCCCATTAATTGCACCAGCAGTTCTGCTAGATTTATTTCAGGCTGGCAGCACAGGGGGCGTGTCCTAATTTCTATGGCTCTTTCCCTAAAACCGACAGTTGACGATTTAAACTGAGCATGTGCGACCACCTCAGTGAGATGGACAAGAAATAAGGAAAAGAACAAACAGCAGGTGGCGCTATACAGATACATTTTATCGAATAGCTCAGTGGCTATACTAAAATTTGAATTACATGGGAATGTTTACAGCAGCAGGAAAAGAGTGTGCTGATCATGTTTGAGACAGTGACCTACGTCCTCTTAGCAGAATTTTTGTGGGGAGAGGGCTGTATGAGAGGAAGAGTGTCATAGGAGTGACCAGTGTTAGAATAAGCTATATGAGATGATAGCAGGAGGGGAAGAGTGTGTTGACCCTATCTTGTGAAGTAATGCAAGTATGCAAAGAGGATGGCTGTGTCAGAATAACCGGGGAGGAATGCATCAAGGTGCATCAAAATCCACTAGTAACACATGTGGATTTTGGTGCAGAAACCCTGAGAAATGTGCAATAAACGCCAGATGGAAAATTCTGTTTGTAAACCTGGTACCCTAATGGGGTCAAATTGATGGCAAGTCTGAAGCTAATTCGGCATGTTCACTACAGATTTGCAGAAATATCCACAGTGGAAAAATCTGCTGCGTGAGGACCTACCCTCAGATGAACACAAATTTAAAGGGGTTGGCCACTTTCTGGTTACTGTTGTCCAATGTGTTTGTGAGATGATTATATTCGCACTTACTAAATATAGTCCTTGTTAAAATTCTGCACCATTGTTTCAGAAGGTATGCCCCTTGCTTACAGGGTCTTATGTGCTGTCCACACAGAGTTCCTGTCCATAAAATGGCTGCTGATGGAGGCTCATGTGACTAGGCAAATCACCTCCACGTGATGCCACCTCCATTCCAACACACTGCACCTGCCATCTTTACTTATACAATTGGGAGTTTAGTGCAGGTGCATGGTGTTTGAATGGAGGAGACATTCCATGGAGGCGATTTGCCCGGTCACATGACCCTTCATCAGCAGCCATTATATGGACAGGACCTCTGTGTGGACAGCACAAAAGACTTTGTAAAAAAAAAGGGAGCATACCTTATAAAATCTAGAAAATGGTGCAGGTTTTCAACAAAGGCTATATTAAGAAGTGCCATATAGTTATCTCACATACACATTGGTCAACAGTAACCAGAAGGTGGACAACCCCTATAAGAAATTACAGAGCACCTTAAAAGACATCCTGACACTATTACAGACCTCTTTAAATGAGAGCATTAGTTTGACCACCTAATAGACTGATACAATTACACTCGAATAGCATCTATTAACGATCCCCCAATGTGATAAACGGGGGAGAGGTGAGGCTGAAAGAAAGCATTTCCTGGTTTTGTGGATTGACATGATCCTTTCAGGTCACAGGGTGCATCACATGATCCTTTTCAGAGCAGCTGACTGGCCAAGATAGATCATGTGACCTTACAGAACCAAGAAGAACTTTCTTATTAGCCCCTATTTGGCCATTTAATGGGTGTAATTGTACCCAGTAGTATAATACTATTAGGGTATTATGCCAATGTCCTGATTTTGATAGATCTGTTAAAATGACATGTTCCCTTTAAATGCAACTCTTAGCTGTATGAAACATATGTTGTTAAAATATATTCCTGTTAATAATTCCTACAAGGTAAGAAAATAAATGAAAGGGGAACAAAAGGTTACTTTTTAAAAGTATTAGCCATGCGGTCCAAAAATAAGTCATTAGACATTTTCTCAATAAATACCGATCCTGGAAAACTTTTTGGTTAATAAATTAACTGTAAACTCAATAAATAAAAGACTCAGATTGAAATTTAATATTCTAGGGTCAATTCATGCGTAGGATGACCATGGCTGTGGCTTAGCATGCCAGCACGATCAATATGGAAAGGAAAATATGATTAATTACAAAATTTGCTCATAAAAAGTAGGTTGTTTAAAGGATGAGATGTGCAAAATTGCAAGAAGGGACATGTGGTGGTGTGAACGAGCCCTCATTTTGACTTTATCTAGAGGACTTGCTCGATGTCCCTATTTTTAAGGCACTCTTACCATATTGGAAGCTTTCAAAACCTTAAATGTTCTATTATCCACTTTGGCCACTCATTGAGAAAATGCTAAATGTTTGTAAGTAAAATTTTGACTTTTGACATGCAAAGTTAGAAAGTTTTCTTTTTTTTAATAGATGTGACCAGAGGCATCGGCCCTAAGGCTTTAACAGAAAATGCATTCTTTTACGATATACTTGTCCTATAAACTTTCATTGCCAACGTCTCTGGTGACATCACAAAGTGTAGAGTCAGGAGACTCAGAAGAACACTTCATGAGAAACCTGGACTTCTACAGAGCGGTTAGTGTAACGGATATAGAGCATGTTAGCTGGTTTAGTATGGCCTTAAGAGACAGCAGACATGCTACATCCTCACTTGTACTTGTGGGGGAAACTTCCAGTACAGCTTTGTTAAGCGTTTTAGCTGTGCTCCTTTTCAGCGCGCTCAAAACGGGGTTTGAGTTATCCATACCTGTTGTAAAACAAAGTGTGTGAGCACTGTACAAAAAGGAAAAAAAAAATATTTGATATACTCAAACATGAGAGAATTGTAAAAAAAAATTATAAATGAAAAAAGCCATTAACTATAAGAACCTTTTTCATTTTTTTGTTCACACTCTCTAGCAACTTTAACCAGATACAGTACATTATATTTATAGTTTCTATTCATTCACCATGTATATTTTTCATGCCCCTTGTTACAGCACAGTTCATATGAGACCAGCCATAGATCTGTGGTTTCCCTGAACGGAAAACCTATAAATCAGTGTAGTTTAACGTGCCATATAGGGAGTTGTTTCTCCCCCCCCCCAAAAGAGTTTAGATCAAATTGTCTTGGCAACATACACTGATCGCAAAAATGGACTCTGTATCGATATTCTTAAGAAAAAGTTACTAGACAGAATGTACAAACCAAAATACAAACAATTAGTCCTGCAAAAGAACTGTAAAAGTTACCGCCAGACAAGCAAAACACAACCTAATTCTACTATAAGGAGGAAGACATAAAACCTACATTTGTTGGCATCTGAAGGAACATATTCAAAAGTGCTGAAATCTATACTTTTTGATATTTCTCTTCGATATGGTGCTTCCAGATAGAGTTCCAATGTACTCCTTCGTAAAGATCCGTTTTTTTCTTTTACAGGTGTACTCTGTCTATCAGACATGAAGGTTACACTTGTTTCTGGAGTTCCTTCTTCATGTTTTTCATATCTGGCAGGTTCGGTTCCCTCTAACGTAGGGTCTTCTTTTTCTCCAGGAATAGTTTCAGAAATGCAGTTTTCTCTCAATACTTGATCATTTAGCTTGGAGATGGACTCATTAAGGGTCATGTGACCAGAAGAGACATTTCCTACCAATTCCCCAGCTTCCTCATTCTTGGCCTCTTTTTGAAGTTCTTCTAAGCTTTTAGCATTCGTTATTCTTTTTGGTGCTACAGTTTTCTCAATTGTTTCATTTACTTCCTGCAGCAAAATATCCGGAGCTTGAGAACCAGAAGGAGCACTTTCATCAGTCAGTGTCTCCCGATCAGCTGATATGCTCTGAGAAGACTCCAAATTTACTGTAGACGACTTAAGGAATGTTTTTTTTGGTTCACTAGAATACAAATAAACATTGGCTTCACTCTTTACCCCAGCATGCTCATTATTCTCAGCCACACTGTCTGCAGTCTCCTCAAGATTAGGCTGAGAATTTTGTGACTCTTCATACAGTTGTTTAAGTTTATCATCAAAATAACTAGAACGAGTTTTGGGTAGGACAACCGGCATCTCAATTCTTTCTATAATTTCTTTTTTGCATAGCTTTTCTGGTGGGGGAGCATTATACTTAGCGTTTGGTTCAGATATCTCATTTACTTCAGGTTCCCTGGATAAAGAACCTTTTAGTTCAGATGCAAGTTCTTCAGAATTTATATTTGTGATGTCACTGGAAGGTAGAGCAACTGTTTGACCAAGTGCAGTGGGGATATCAGAATGTACATGCCTAATTAAACTTGTTTCAGTGAGATTGTCCTGCTGAGGCTGGGTTGTATCCTTATTCCCAATCTCTGTCTTTTTGGATGAAATATTGATTATTATAGGCTGATTGTCCTTATATGGTCCTGATGAAACTGCCAGGACTTTACTAAAAGTTTGGACAGGTTCGTCTATGCCCATATACTCATGTGCGGTCAGATTTCCATTTTTAAAGTCTACTGTATTCAGAGATTCATTGTACAGATTTTGTAATTTTCTATCAAAGTCACTAGGGTCATTTTTGAGCGGAATGACAGTTTTTTCAATATTTTCATTAACCACCTCCCTCAAATCAGATGCTTCATCTTTTCCTGTAGAATACTCATTTTCTGAAAGTTCTTTCTTGTTTTCCTGTAGAGGCTCAGCTACATTAGAAAGTACAGGTGAAACAACATCAAATCCATTTTGTTTTACAAGAAGCATTTTTCGACCCTTCTCATTAATTTCCCCATTTTCTTCATCTCGATACACACTTTGAACATCGGGACAATTTTCAAAAGTTGTGGACTGGGGCTTTTCTTCTGGTGAATTAATATTTTTACCCAATAACTCATCCTGTAATGTTTTCAACCCTAGGCTAGTTTCACTTTCTGCAATCTTTTTTGGATCAACTGAATTTTCCAAGACTTTTGTAAGTGCCCTTTGCTTTTCATCGGATATGCCAGAACCTTCTTCGGCTTCACGCTTATCAGCAACTGTACTGGAAGATTTCTGATAGTTGGAGGGTATCAAACTTTTCTGAAGCACTACATCAACTGATCTTATTGGCTTCTCAGGTTTATTATTTCCACCACTAGTGTGACTAGGATTTATCTCAGTTTTGTTTACTGGCTTCTGTTGGTCTTCCTTTTTACCATTTCCTCTGCTAAATTTCCTAGAAGTAGGTTCTGCATTATATGCCTGAAATTGAGAAACAGCTGATGGGTCCTGTCTAATATCATGCAAACTCGTTGCTGCTAGTCTACTTTTAGCTTTTAATATGAATGGTTCTTTGATTCTTATGTCAGGATTGGAACCAAACTGCTTAGTGGAGTTTTCTGGGAGGGTTTGATTATTCCACTTATTGTCTGATTTATTTGATGTATTCCAGAAATGTTTTAAACTTTGGAAGGATGTGGATTTTATGCGATCTTTTAGACTTTCATTTGCACCTTCACCAAGTGAAACACGTCTTCCAGGAAAAAATTTCTCTGGGTCAGTAGATTTATCAGTTTCAATAAAAGTTTGTATTGTGTGCCTCGTTTTGAATTTTGACTTTGGATCTGCCATAGGTGCCAGTTTGTGCTCAGTCCAGTTTTCATTCTCCATGGACTGTCCATCTGGTTTACCTTTTGTTGTATCTTTGTTCCTATCACTTTCCCAAAATGATTTTAGTTGATTGATAGGGGATATGGGGTCATCTTCATCCTCCACTATCACTTTTTTAAAAGTCACAAGGCTTGCACCATTCTGGTAATCGCCGTCAAAAGAATCGCTTTTTGGGGTAATTGATTCAACTGGACTAAAAGGATGTTTGATATCACTTAAGACTGGCTTTTTGGTTGCATCTTGAGATGGCTTATCCCCTTCCCACAATAGTTTAATATCACTTACTCTCCTTTGTGGAATTATGGATATATCCTCTTCTGTTTTTTGGGAACTTTGGTCTTCTTTTTGTTCTAAAGTAGGAGTCAAAACCTTAGTTTTGTCTTTTACCTTATCCACTGGTGTTTCTCTTGCATCATCCTCATCCAAAGAAGCCACCTTTTCCTTCAATACACTACTCTCTACCTTTTCAGCTTCCAAACGTTTATTGTCATTTTCAAATACAGAAAGTTGTGGATATTTTTTAGGGGAATCATTTATTGACCTACTCTGAAGTTTTCCACCTCCACTTCCACTCTTTCCAAATCCCAATAATTCTGTTAAACTTTCTTTTTCTGTTTCAGATACTTCTCCCACAGCAAGTTGTGGATCTTTTTGAAGGGAATCACTGTCAAAAGAACTGATTTTTGGAGCAGTAGATAATTCAAATGGACTAAAAGGATGCTTGACATTATTTATGGTTACATCTTGAGATGGGCTGTCCCCTTCCCTCAGTGGTTCAACATCACTAGCTCTTGTTTGTGGAATGATTGCTACATCCTCACCTGTGTTTTTTAAACTTGTGTTTTCATTTTGTTCTAAAGTGGGAATCAAAAACTTAGTTTGGTCTTTTACCTTACCCACTGGTGTTTCTCCAGTGTCATCCTCATCCAATAAAGTCACCCTATGCTTCAGTTCACTACCCTCTTCCTTTTCAGCTTCCAAACTTGTTTTGTCTCCCTCAAATACACCCCCCATGGGAAATTGTGGATATTTTTTAAGTGAATCCTCATTAGCTGATGAGCTACTCTGAATTTTTCCACACCCACTTCCACTCTTTCCTAACTCCAATAATTCTGTTAACCTTTCTTTGTCTGTTTCAAATACTCCTCCCACAGGAAGTTGTGTATACTCTTGAGGGGAATCACTGTCAATAGAACCACTTTTTGGAGTAATGGATAATTTGACTGGACTTAAAGGATTCTCAGTATTACTTAAGACTGGCTGTTTGGTTGCATCTTGAGATGATCTATCCCCTTCCCACAATAGTTTAATATCACTAACTCTCCTTTGTGGAATAATTGACATATCCTTCTCTATGTTTTTGGAAGTTTGGTCTTTTTGTTCTAAAGTAGGACTCAAAACCTCCTCGAGTTCTATTAGCTTACTCACTGGAGTTTCTCCTGTATCATCCTCATCCAAAGAAGCCACCTTTTCCTTCAATTCACTACTCTCTTCCTTTTCAGCTTCCAAATTGTCTTTTTCAAATACTCCACCCACAGGAGAGTGTGGATGTTTTTGAATTGAATCATCATTGACTGAACTACTCAGAATTTTTCCACATCCACTTCCACTCTTTCCAAACTCCAATAATTCTGTTAAACTGTCTTTGTCTGTTTCAGATACTCCTTCCACATCAAGTGGTAGATATTCTTGAAGGGGATTGTCATTGATTGAGCTACTCTGAATTTTTCCACATCCACTTCCACTCTTTCCAAACTCCAAGGATTCTGTTAAACTTTCTTTGCCTTTTTCAAATTCTCCTTGCACAGGATGTTGCAGGTCTTTTTGAAGGGAATCTTCATTGATTGAGCTATGCAAAATTTTTCCAGATCCACTTCCGCTCTTTCCAAACTCCAAAGATTCTTTTAAAGGCATCTGATGAGGTGGAACGAATTCATCTTCTACAGGAGATAAAGAGTTTGTATTCATAATCTCTGGCTGGTCACCATCTATAGTCTTCATGTCCTCTTTGGATTCCAAATTCCTAGTCATTTGGGGAGTGGGATTCATCTGTTGTGTGGCTTCACTTCCACTAACTAAATTATCAACATCATGTCTAGAGGCCTTATCTTCCAATTTGTCAGCATTAGTAATTAGCTTTTGGGGTCTAGTTTTTGATTCCTCCAACAAACCCACAGATGGCATTCGGTCATCAACCGAGTCAGAACTGCGACTAAACCAATCTAGAACTTTACTTATGGACTCATCCTGTGCCTTCATGACCTCAATTGTATATTTATCTTTGGATGAACTGGAGTCACTTTGGCTGCCTGCAAGAGCTGGCTTACCTTGCTTAGAGTTTGATACTTCGGAACTGCCTGGCTTCTTATCTGAAACATAAAAGAGAAAACAAATGCCTTTCTATAATTTGGACAAATATGGGTTTCTATTCTACCTGACCTGTAGTTTCATAATGGGGCCTCACAAAATTCAATATTACACGAATACAGTATAAGAAAAAAAAACTAAAAACTTGTTCACTAGCCTATGTTTTAGCTTTTTTTTTTTTCTTCATCTGGAGTTATTTTAAATTACGGAAATTAAAAATAACATACAAACTATTGACTTTGTCAAGAACAGGGCATAATCAAATGCTACAGTAGAGATACAAAAATAAATTTTTTAAGCTACAAAATATATACAAATGAAGGCTAATCTATTATTTAAAAATGAAGGCTAGGTCCTTCATCACAGCAAATTTTTATGTTCATTAAAAATGTACCGTTTTGTATATACAGCTCCTATACAAACCTATGTGTCTCCATTGTTACAGATAAACTGTGTATTCTGACCCCGTAGCCATACTTCCTTTCGTCAGTCTCATAAGTCATGCGAACATACATTTAAAAGGGGTTTTCCAAGATTTTTTTTAGGTCATCTGTATCAGATCAGTGGGGTCCAACTCCCAGGACCCCCACCAATCAGCTTTTTAAGAAGGCACATCGGCACCAGAAGTAGTGGCTGTGCTTGGTATCGCAGTTGAGCTCCATTCACTTCAACAGAACCGAGTTGCCAGGGGTGGGCAACCTGGCTGTTGTGAAACTATAATTCCCAGCATGCTCCATTTATTTCTATGAGATTTCTGAGAAGAGCAGAGCAAGTATGCATGCCGGGAGTTGTAGTTTCACAACAGCTGGAGTGCTGCAGGTTGCCCACCCCTGGTCCAGGCCATGTGACATCACATTGCCCAGGCAGGGGATGGGTCAGACCACCACCTATCAGATACTGATGACCTATAAACAGGGACTGATTAAAAAAGAGTGACTTTAGAATCAGACTAAACAGAGCTTGTTTGTAGTCTGTAGCTATAGCAACACATCTGTTAAGGAGCTTTGGCCCAAAAATGTAGAATATTTATGAATTTGCTTCAATTTTTATTATTTTTTTTAAATTGTTTTATTGGACATGCTTTGGAGCAGTAAATGGGGGGGGGGAATACAGAAGAGATGGACATACTCAAAGGAATGGTGCACAATAATGATGCACCAATATTAAATGATAAATAATGTAAAGGCCGTTCATACACGAAAGACAAGTATTTTCTTACTTGCAACCCTGCATCTGAAATCTGAATTGTTATAGGCAACATTAAATTTAATTTAAAAAATTAAAGTTAATAAAATAATTTTTAGTCATATGTAAATAAAGCTTAAAGGGGTTCTGCAGTTTTTTTAAACTGTTGATCTATCCTATGGATAGATCATCAGCATCTGATCTGCGTTTACTAGTATCAACTGGCCTGGGCGCGGCTAAGCCCCATTCAAGTGAACAGAGCTTAGCCGCGGCCAGGCCAGTTGATACAAGTCGTGACGTCACTGGGCCTGCGGTAAACTGCGAGAAGGCCGCGGCGCTCCTGGAGCGCCGCTGCCTTCTCAAACAGCTGATCGGTGGGGGTCCCGGGTGTCGGACCCCCGCCGATCAGATGCTGATGATCTATCTAGAAGATAGATCATCAGTTTAAACAAACTGCAGAACCCCTTTAATCGTCGTATGAAAAGTTCAGCTGCATTCAAATAAACTAAGACTCAGGTTCTTACCATTGTCAAAATCTCTGTTTGCTATCAGAAAATGGTAACCTCTTTTCACCCCAAAACATATCTTTCCACATATCTGCAGACTGATATAATATAGCAGCCAGGCAAGTCTGCTCTTGCCTACACTGATGCAATGAAACCTTCTGCAGCTAAGTGAATGTAGAAAATTGCATAGAATTGTTGTATTCACTGACAACAAGCATTCATTTTGAAAATGATGAGGATTTTAACATTGCGGAACCTCATTATACAGTGTCTAAAGATAAACTTTGGGATAAGCTGATACACTTTCTTATTCCCAGTGCAGAAATCATTGCAGATCCTGTGAATAAAGCAGGAATTTTTCCAATGCAAATATATATGATTAAGATATACTGTTCAATATGAAGTTGCGATTGCATAGAATTAAAGGGGGGGGGTTCTCACTAACAGCACATGGCCCCCTATCCATTATGGGGATCAGGAGTCCTCTATTCACTCCATTAACTTTTATGGGACCGGAAAGTACAGTTCTAGATGCCCTTTCTGGCAGTCCCACAGAAATAAATGGAGACGTAATCAGTGTTCCCTCTAAGCTGCGCGGGTGGGCGGCCGCGCAGCAATTATTGTGACCCCGCTCACCATTTTATAATGCCCGCTCACTCAGCCTAGTTCGCTAACGCTGCTGGCAAAATGCCAGCTCTTGTCGTCACTCGTCAGACTTATGTGCGTGACGGCGCTGACGTCCTCCTCGTAGTCTTGTGCGGCTCAGCACAGCGGGGCGCCGCCTACATAACGTCAGTCGTCACTGTGTTCTTTAACGTCAGACGTCACACACACACCGCTGTTCGCGCACTTATTGGCGCTGCAGGATTCGTGGGAGAAGGAAGGGAACTCTGAGGAGCGTGGCCACAGAGTTCGCTGAGGTAGTGGCCGTGTCTGGTCTGAAAGAAATTGAAAGACTGTGCTGGGCTGGCGGCGCTGCTGTTGCTGTGGGCTGTGGCAGGGCCGGGGGTGAAAAGGGGAGAAAAATACGTTATAAAAAAGTCTGATAAATACCAGTGTGAATGAAGGACTGTTAAAAGGGGTTAATAACTACTGAAGGCCCTTCACAGTAGTTATTAACCCCTTTAAGCAGTCCCCCAGTCACAGTATTTATTAACCACTTCAGCAGTCCCCCATTCACAGTATTTATTAACCACTTCAGCAGTCCCCCATTCACAGTATTTATTAACCACTTCAGCAGTCCCCCATTCACAGTATTTATTAACCACTTCAGCAGTCCCCCATTCACAGTATTTATTAACCACTTCAGCAGTCCCCCATTCACAGTATTTATTAACCCCTTTCACTAGTCCCCTCTTCAGTGAAGGGGGGACTGCTGAAGGGGTTAATAAATACTGTGAATGGGGGACTGCTGAAGTGGTTAATAAATACTGTGAATGGGGGACTGCTGAAGTGGTTAATAAATACTGTGACTGGGGGACTGCTTAAAGGGGTTAATAACTACTGTGAAGGGCCTTCAGTAGTTATTAACCCCTTTTAACAGTCCTTCATTCACACTGGTATTTATCAGACTTTTTTATAACGTATTTTTCTCCCCTTTTCACCCCCAACCCTGCCACAGCCCACAGCAACAGCAGCGCCGCCAGCCCAGCACAGTCTTTCTTTTTTCCCCCTTTAGGTGTTTAGGTGTTAGAGCAATCTAATTAAAGTTCTATTTTAACACCTAAAGAGAAAGGAAAAAAATAAAACCTACTGTTTCTCTAGATGACCTTATGTTGATAGTAGTGTTAATAGAGTCTCAATGATTAGTAAAAATAGTGTAGCTGCTTTTATAGGCCCTTGAGACTCTATTACCACTACTATCAACATAAGGTCATCTAGAGAAACGGCAGCTTTTTAAATTTTTTTTTTTTTCCTTTAGGTGTTTAGGTATTAGAGCAATAAAATGAAAGTTATGTTTTAACATAAGGGTCAGAAACTGGGTTTTGTTTAGCCTCTTGGTTATTAGTTTTTCTATTTAAGTTCTTTGGATCAAAGATTTTTTTTTCCCTGTATGGTTTTTATATGGAGAGCAATGTCCAGTGATCACAGAGAGGACTATACTGTATATTGTACGGGATGGTGCAGGGGTTATGCTGTATTGTATGGGATGGCGCTAAGGTTTGTATGCTCTTTGAAGTGACAATTATCTTAGGTTTTCCTATCGCCCACCTTTGATGGCGCTGTGCCCAGCTCTGAGCCGACCCCGCTCAGCAGCTGCCAAGGCTTAGAGGGAACACTGGACGTAATCTTGAAAGCGCAACACCACTCCATTCTCATAGAGGACTCAAGGCCCCCCGTTTTTCCCCAGCAGTCAGATCCCCTTACTTGAGGATAGCGTATAAATATTACTAGTGGAAACCACTGGGAGAAGCAAGTGGATAAGTCTGAAATACATTTCCTTTGGCTTTTGCGACTTTCTGATAACTTTGGACACAATCTTGTAAATATGTACTACAATACCATCATCCTTTCAGTAAGGCCTCATGCACACGAATGTATTTTCATTCCGTGTCCGTTCCATTTTTTTCGGGGACCGTATACGGAACCATTCATTTCAATGGGTCCGCAAAAAAAACAACCCCAAAAACAGTAGGTACTTAGTGTGCATTCTGTTTCCGGATGTCCGTTCTGCAAAAAAGATAGAACCTGTCCTATTATTGTCCGCATTACAGACAAGGATAGGACTGTTCTATTAGGGGCCAGCTGTTCCGTTCCACAAAATACGTAATGCACACAGACGTCATCCGTATTTTTTGCGGACCGCAAAATACATACGGTCGTGTGTACGAGGCCTAACTATGAGGAGCACCATCAATGCAGAAGGCAGTTCAAAAATTCTAATTATATACTGTAATATTTATTTTTTAGGATTATCTATCATTAAAAATAATTAAAAAGGCACAATATTAAAAGTAATAAATTGCAATAGAGAACAAAAATACTTAAAAATAGTATGCAACAGCAAAATACTAATCTGACCAGTTGCTCCTAGGTAACTATGGGTACTTTCACACTAAAGTTTTTCTTTTCCGGCATTGAGTTCCGTCCTAGGGGCTCAATTCCGGAAAAGAACTGATCAGTTTCATCCCCATGCATTCTGAATGGAGAGAAATCCGTTCAGGATGCATCAGGATGTCTTCAGTTCAGTCACTGAATGGCGGTTTGGACGGAGGAAATACCGCAGCATGCTGCGGTATTATCTCCATCCAAAATTCCAGATCAGTTGCAGGAATGCCGGATCCGTCCTTCCGGTCGGCACATGCGCAGACCCGTAAAAATGTAAAATATAAATATATATATATATATATATATATATATATTATATATATATATTATATATATATATATTATATATATATTATATATATATATTATATATATATATATATATATATATATATATATATATATATATATAGGATCAGTTTCTCCGGACGACATCTGGAGAGACTGATACGTTCTTGCCATGCATTTGTAGACGGATCTGCATCCGGATCAGTCTACAAATGCTGTCCGTTTGCATGCAGATTGCAGCAACGGAACTGCTTGCCGGATCACTCTGCCGCAAGTGTGAAAGTAGCCTAATCTCGCCTAGTGCCTTCACTTTCCAGGAAATACAGGACCACCGACAGGTAGAGATTTCTCCTTTCCACCGTTAGTGGCTTTTAAATGTAAGCATACTGGCTGTATCATACTTCAGGGGGCGCTAACAGCTTTTGTTCTATCACACATAGTAAGTACAAAACACAGGGGGTCAACTATGTTAGAGTAGCTACGAAGCAGATATATATATACGCAAGATTACCGTGTCACATCCACCCACCAGGCCAAAGAAAAAACGCTGTAATCTACAAGTTACACCTGTTGTCACATAGTTAAAGAAAGCCTCCAGGCATAATAAATAACACAGTGTTATGCCGAGAGCAGATACCAAGGCTGAAATACAAGACACTGGGATTCAAACAGCTTGACAGAATGTTGTCATGTCCCACCCATTCACGCCCTGCACTAGGCATAACAGTGTATATTTTTACCTGGAGCGTTCCTTTAATTCTGTTCAACAGATTTCTTAAAAAAAAAAAAAAAGCATTATAAATTTCTCTAATTACCATTAAACCAGACTGAGTCAAAAGTCATCATTTTCTACTTTTTGTTAAAAATAAATAAAATTGTTCTTGGACATAAGAGGTTCTACACCAAAAACATTTTTAAACCTTCATAAATGTTTTGACAAGTCCTTATTTTAGTTGTGATGTACATAATTTTGCTAAACTTTTTAATTCTTTGACCCTCTGTCAGTGATATAATTTTTTGAGAACAAAAAGGTTCCCGACTAACACGTTTGAGTCCACTGGTGTCATGTTTGGTGTCCCCCATTTGCTATCTGCTATCGACTCAGACAGGGGTCCTGGGCAAGAGCCCCCTCCCAATGACATTTATATGCCCTAATGGGAATATATATATATATATATAGACATAAGTACCTGTCGACACATTTCGTAAGCAAACAAAGGATTTGGTGGAGAACCTCAAGAATAATAAAAGTGATGATCATAAATAATAATAGTAAAAATCTCACATAGCACATTTCCTGCGCTTCCTGTGAAAGAGCCAGACTGATCAGATGGAGATTGAGGATTATTTGCCAGCTCCTTGTAGGCATAGGGTTGCGGTTGACTGAGGTCCTTTGGCATACCTCTTGAAGAAGGTAGCTCAATTGGCATTGATTCACTGTTAAACACTTTCTTTGAAATAAATACTTCCTTTGTCGGAGCCGGTGAAACATTGAGTGGGTCATCAACTGATAGATCTTCCAGTTCTTCTGGTAAAGTTGCTGATTCTTCTTCCAGACGCATTAATCTGTTCTTATAGTCCGCATTGCTCTCTTCGGTATTAATAATGGTCTTTTCTATGGTTTCTTCTTCCACTGGAAGATTTTCTTGTCTATAAAAAGAATATTTAGGTTTTTCTTTTTCAGGAATTGTGTTGGTCACATAAGCATCCTTAGCTTCCACGGATGACTTTCTGCTTCTGTTAGAATACAGAGGATCTTCGAATGCAGATTTCTTTTCCATGAAGTTAGATGAGGGAGCCATGTTTTGTATATCAGACCTTGGAATTTCAAAGCTTTGCACAGCAGAAGTGCTCCTTGCACTTTGCAAAGTTGGAGTTATTTTTGGCTTTTCATAGTTATCCTCTGGTTCACTAGGGTCAACGGCAGCTGCTTCCTGCTCTAGTTTCTTTAGCGCAGCACCAAAATCATTTTCATCTACTCGACTTGGTGCTAATGTTTTCTCGACCACTTCTTCAATCCCATTTGTATCTTCATTATGGTGTGGAGATGACTGAACTGTGTAATTTGCACTGGATTTCTGAGGAGACTCATGTGTATCCTCTTCGGCTGGCATGAGATGTTCAAAACCAATTTTAAATGAAGACTTTACAGGACTCGCCGAGTTCTGCATCAATATTGTTTCAGGTTGCTCATCCTGATCTTCAACGATAGATGGTGTGGAGGCTTCAATTTTCAACCTATTCAGTGCTGCAATAAATTCTTGATGATCATTCCCTTTGGGAACAAAGGATTTATCTATGATCTCTTCCGTTTCAATCAGTTGTTGCTCCTTACCTTTTGAGTTTGGGTCTTCTTGGTGTTCACGGTCAGATTTGGTGGGCACAGATTCATATTCTTCCATCAGCTTCTGAAAACCAATTTTGAACTCATTTGCCGTTTTTGCTGGTGCAACACTTCTCTCTACACTTTCTTCAATTTCTTCTTTTGGAGACTGTTTAGGGGATGTATTTGTTTCTTTAGCAGGGGATGGTGTGTTACTAATTTGTACAACACGTTCATAAAACTTTGTAGGAGGAAGCTTCTTTTCTGCCGAAGATACTGAAAATGTAGTTGTGTTTTTCTTCTGATCCAACAAGTCCGACTCCTTAAAAGGAGAAATCGGTTTGTCTTTACTCTTCACATATTCAGGTTCTGTAACCTTAGGAGTTTCTAAAGCTTCATCTGTTAGTTTCTGAAGGGCACTTGAAAACTCTTCAGCTTGGTTTTTCCTGTTTATCACAGTCTTATCAATGTTTTCCATAACTTCTTCACCAGGTTGGACTTGATCTTCATCAGCATTTAATTGCTCAGCCCCATAAACAGTAGGAGTCTGTGCTAACCAAGAAGCTACTTTCTGAGAAGTTTGTTCCTCCTCAGATAGGCTGTCAAATGAACTCTGGAGACTGAGGTCACTTACAGGGATCTCTTTAGAATTTCTTTGTTTAAAGTCAGCTCGGATGGGCTGGTTTCTCTTGGAGACATCTGTAAGGATTTTTTCTGGTGATGTAGCTACATCTCCCTTAGACCAATTTTTGTCTTCTACATTCCAGAAATGCTTTAAGCTCTGAAACTGGGATGGGTTGGACAGCTGTTCACTTGGCATATCATGAATTCTATCTTTCAACGACATTACTTTGAAGTTGGCAGACTTTGGGAAGTCTCTTCTTTCTGGACTGTCACGTAAAGTTATTTCACGAGTTTGGTAATCTCCACTTAATGGCCTGGAAGACAATGGTAAAGTTTGGGCTACTGGAAAGTTGGATGAAGGTGCTGCTATTTTACCTTCAACTTCAGGTGTATTTTTAAGAAACATGGACTTATATTTAGTATCTGTTTTGTGTTTACCAGGAGAATACTTGGAATTCGTTCTATTTTCAGGATCGGGTTTAACATATCTGTCTGCCAATAAATCTTCATTCTCCGAAGTATATGGACGTCTCCACTTTGGGAAATAGTCACCATCATGAATACTAGGCTTTGGTTCATCTTCATAAACATTATAAGATGACCGCGTATTTGAGGCCTTTTCAGGAGCCAAAATGTCTTCATTGGTGGAAACTTGTCCTGGTTGGATAATGGTATAACTGGATCCATAGTTTATTTTACCACCTCCACCATAACTTTTTCCAAACTCCAGTGATTTTTCTCTTTGGTAAGCATTTTCAGTCTTGCCTCTTTGGTCAAGAAGTCTTGGCTCCATGAGAGCATCTTCCATTGCAAAGTCTGTGGGAAAACCAACATTAACTGTTTTTTTTTTTTTCCAGAGGCTACAAGATAACAAGCATCACACAGAATTCACGCACAATCTAGATTAGATATAAATGAATTCGATTTTTGACCAGCAAAACCAAAAACATCCAAAATAGAAATACGCCCAGAATAAATAGGAATATGGCAAATTCAGATAATCCCAAAATACCATTGGTCCAGCATGTTCCGAAGTATAGGGACTAAAACGCAGTATTAACAGATCGTCAAGGCTGTATAATCCAGGATGAGAGACCATCATAAACTTTCTTAATACGTTTAAAACCATAAAACTGTTGTTATCTACATGTTTTGAATACATAATTTTTGTCATCAAATCATTAAATCAATCATTCCGACAATTTTAACAAATAGGGAGAGCATCAGTTTAAATTGGGGTTGTTTCGGATATCGAATTTTCGATACCCAATCGATACAATACCGGGATTTGTCTTTTATCGATACTAGGATGTGCTAATACACAGCCCAGTAGCAGAGAACATTGATCGCGCTGCGCTCAGCGTGGCCATGTTCCCTCAGCAGCACGGGGAGAAGGAAGCAGTCTCTCCCTCCCCCTGTGCTGCTGCTGCCACCAATGGGAACAAAGAGGAGGGGAGGGCACACTGCGCCACCAATGATAACTAATGTTTAATACATTCCAAATACAGACGGCAGAAACACATTGCCGGCACCTGACTTCTGACAGGGCGCTGCGATCCGCAGCAATTAACCCCTCAGGTGCCGCAATGTGTTTCTGCCGCCGGCTGTATTTGTATTAAACGTTAACTATCGTTGGTGGCGCAGTGCGCCCGCCCCCAAGCCCCCCCCCCCAATATTAAAAACATTGGTGGCTCAGTGTGCCCTCCCCCTTCCCAGTATTAAAATCATTGGTGGCACAGTGCGCCCCCACCCCCCAGTATTAAAATCATTGGTGTCAGTGGCAACAGAGTCCCCTCACCTCCTCATTGGTGGTGGCAGCTTCTGATTAGAGCCCCAGCAGTGTAATACTGGGGCTCCGATCCGTTACCATGGCAGCCAGGACACTAACCTCCCTGCTGCTGTGTGTCCTATGCACAGGACAGCAGGAAGAGTGTGGAGGTCCTATTCACCCTAATAGAGCTCTATCAGGGTGAATAGGACAAGGGATTAAAATATCCCAGGTTCTAGCCCCTAAGGGGGGGAAATGGTTATTTAATAAAAAGTAAAACACTAAAATATTAAGTATAAATCACCCCCTTTCCCAATTTTACATATAAAATATATAAACAATAAACATATTACATATCGCCACATCCGAAAAGTTCAAACTATTAAAATATTTTAAAATTCTCCTATGCGGTGAACGCCGTAAAAGAAAAAGAAAAAAAACGTGCAATTCAGCATTTTTTTTAGTCACCTTGTCCCCCCCAAAAAATTGGATAGGACTCTTCGATTATGGGCCGGACGTTCCATAAAACGCTGAATGCACGTGGCTTTTTTTTGCGTTTTATTTTTTTTGCGTGGTATCGAATGGTATCAAGTATCGCAATACTTTGAGGTATCGAAACCGAATCAAAATTTCGGTATCGAAACAACCCTAGTTTAAATTATTATTAAACTATGTGACTTGATAAAGGTTGGACAGCTATATCACTCCCTGTGTCCCTATACTTCATATTGTCTTTATACTATGATGCAAATATACTTTAGGAACTATGGTGGTCAAAAGGCCAGCCACCTTTACCAGTGTATGGGGACACCCCAGGATTGCCAAAATTATTGTAGACTGCTTATACCGAGCATGAACTACCCACCACCCCTGTTCATGGTAACGTTCTGTGGAATGTCAAAGGAAGGCCATCATATGGAACCTCGTATTATAGGTCTATTCTCATCCCTTTGGACAGATACACCACGGAGGTTATCCCGGTATTGAGAATTATAAACATCTGACCGTTGGGACCTCCACTAGTCAATTGAATAGGAGTCTTTCTTCTCACTGCAAGACCACAGTGAGGAGGCATTTAATGGAGTGGCAGTTACCCATGCATGCCCTCCCTCCACTTAAAGTCTATGGGAACGAGAGAGCTACCGTAGCACAGTGCTGTACTCCATCTTGGTCAGCCCCATGGACAGTGAAAGGAGCGGCAGGCCACATGCCTTGACTGCCACTCCAATAAAACTCATTAATTCTAGTGATCGTTGGGGGGAGGGGGCACATAAGCCCCCCCCCCTTCCTTCCTTTCCTTAGCAGTTAGACATTTATCACCTGTCTACTGGATAGCTGATTCATGCAAATTGTGGAAAACCTTTTTAAAGGGCTGTTTTATGTAAATCAGGTTTATGATGCTTTGGCATTATAACAGACAGAAGATGAGTTTACCTTTTTCTTGATTCGAAGAGGTAGACTTTGAAGGTTTCCTCACTTCAGCGTAAATGTTTTCTGTACCTACAAGATAAAACCAGTGGCTTTAGAGTGGAGGGAGCTTTTATATACGTTTGGTAGACCAAATTTAAAAAAAATAATAATAATTGTATATTTTTTTTCTTCTTCTAAGACAGAAAAGAAGATTGATTTAGAAGATCAAAGCGTCCATTTCCAAATCGCATTGTTTGCTGTGATGGACGGTAACCCCTTCTTTTCCCACTATTTTTCATAAATAAGCCTCTTTATGTTACCATTACAGTAATAAGTCATCGAAAACGGTTCTCTACGTTGGAAATCCCTTATTAGGATCCATTCACACGTCCGCAAAATGGGTCCGCATCAGTTCCGCAATTTTGCAGAACGAGTGCGGACCCATTCATTTTAAAGGGGGAGGCAAAAGATGCGGACAGCACTTCCGTTCCGCGGCAAAAAAAAAATAGAACATGTCCTATTCTTGTCCGCATCCACGGAGAAGAAAATACATTTATATTATAGTGCCGGTGTCCGTGTTTTGAGGATCTGCAATTTGCGAACTGCAAATCAGTTGCGGACATGTGAATGGACCCTTAGAATGATTCCCTAGTGATCGTGTAAAACCCACCAGCACAAGTGTTTAATTTCCCTGCATCTCCACCACACGAGTATGGATGCGTTACACATTTTCCATTAAAATTGATGGAAATACCATGGACGTGCTGAGTCCTCCAGCGCAGGACATGCTCTTTGTAGCTTGTGGGACCCCTCCCCTTCTATTAAATAGTATACCCTAATAATATTTTTGAAAATATTTTTTCTAAACTAGAGAAGCCTTAAAAAGAAGATATTAATATTACAAGAACTCAGAATGGTAATATCTACAAGTAAAAAAAATAAAAATTCATTAAACGGTTTAAGAATTGAGGCATGAAACTTGATTCAGCAAACGTATGCAAACCAAAGTCCATACTGTCCAACCAGCTGTGTGCTCATTTCACCTAAAAGGAGGCATGCTCAACCTGCGGCCCTCCGGCTGTTGTAAAACTACAACTCCCACCATGCCCTTCTGTAGGCTGATAGCTGTAGGCTGTCCGGGAATGATGGGAGTTGTAGTTTTGCAACAGCTGGAGAGCCGCAGGTTGAGCATGCCTGATAAAAGGTTACTAGCAATATGACTTATTAGTTATTACCTATTTAAATGGAACCGGTCACCAAGAAATTCAGCTAAACTAGTCACAATGGCCCAGAGTTACCAATGTGTCTGCGTGTAAAGTCTGTCTGACATACTTGACAATAGGGTGGGGCTCAGCTGGAAGGGGTGTGGCCTAAGTAGCGCTAAAATTGCAGCACAATTGTGCCATAAAAATCTTGCTCAAAGTAAACCAACCATTTAGTTGGTATAGAGTCAGAGAAAAGTGTGCATTTCTGTCTATCATCCAGCCTGAGCCCCTGTGACAAATCTGGTGCAGGTCTAGACAGCCTAACTAAGCATCTTTAGGATTAGTAAATCTGGGCCAATCCATTGCTTCAAAAAAAAATAGGTACGTTTAATTCATATGCAAATGAGCAGGTAAGTGCACCAAGGTCTGTCCTATGACACTGTGCACCCTTGCTCTTCCTGCTTCCCCCGCCTTGATTGACCGGGCCAGGTCCCTTCAAAGTTATCTCTCACCTGGTCCTGTCAATCAAGAAGAGAGAGGAGCTGACAGAGAAAGCAGAAGGCGCAAGGGTGCACTGAGTGGCTTGGGCCAGCTCTTGGTGCACTTAACTACTTATTTGCATATGGATTAAAAGTATTGTTTCTCCAAAAAGAAGCAACAGTTTGCTGAGCAAAAGGTATCATTACATTCAGCCGAGTTAACTCTTTAAAAGACATTGTGCCTGGTTTATCAGTGAATTTCCTGGTGACAGACTCCCTTTACACGTAACAGTTTTTCTAGAGCTCCGATTGGCCTTACAGGGGTACTCCAGGAAATAATAAAATGAAAATACGTAATTATTACTTTATTATAAATACATTTCCCAAATACCTTTCATTAGTTATAATGGCTCGTTTTGTCTGAGGAGCAATCATTAGGAGAAATAAAATGGCCGCCGTCCTATTAGTACACACAGAACCTGTCCTAAATCACACAGCAGGACAAGTTACTTCAGAACACTGAGGTAAAGAGCTGCCTTATCCTCCTCTCTGCTCTACTTGTCAGGGATTATGGTCCTGAATACTATTTAATATGAATCTCTGAAGGAACGGAGTTCATGAGGAGACAAAATACAGAGAGGAGGTGGGGATATGGCTGTGTCCTGTTGTGTGATTAGGACAGGTTTTGTGTGCACTAATAGGACAGCGGCCATTTTATGTCAACTAATGATTGCTCCACTGACAAAACGAGCCAATATAACTAATGAAAGGCATTTGGGAATATATTTATAATAAAGTAATATTTAGATATTTTCATTTTCTTAATGTGATTCTAATCTTATTTTAAATCTTAGATTGTCAGCTTTCAAATAAGACCAGACCCATATCTCTATCCTGAAATATGAAAAATTTAAGTAGCCCCCTTTCAGCTGGCTGTGATCTCAGTCAGCTTGGAGGAGGGGGTGGGGGTACAGTGGTAAGCCGACAGCCTGCAGGAGAAAATATAAAAAAAATATAAAAATTTGACATCATAAATCGTAGTGACCCAGAGAATAAGGTTTTCATGTTCTTTAGGCCTCATGCACACAACAGTTTTTTTTTTTTAAGGTCCGCAGGTCCGTGATCCGTGACCGTTTTTTCGTCCGTGGGTCTTCCTTGATTTTTGAAGGATCCACGGACATGAAAAAAAGTCGTTTGGGTGTCCGCCTGGCCGTGCGGAGCCAAAACGGATCCGTCCTGAATAACAATGCAAGTCAATGGAGACGGATCCGTTTGACGTTGACACAATATGGTGCAATTGCAAACGGATCCGTCCCCATTGACTTTCAATGTAAAGTCAGGAGTCCCTATTATACCATCGGATCGGAGTTTTCGCCAATCCGATGGTATATTTTAACTTGAAGCGTCCCCATCACCATGGGAACGCCTCTATGTTAGAATATACCATCGGATTTGAGTTAGATTGTGAAACTCAGATCCGACAGTATATTCTAACACAGAGGCGTTCCCATGGTGATGGGGACGCTTCAGGTTAGAATATACTAAAAGAACTGTGTACATGACTGCCCCCTGCTGCCTGGCAGGTGCTGCCAGGCAGCAGGGGGCACACCCCCCCGTATATTAAACTCATTGGTGGCCAGTGCGGCCCTCCCTCCCCTGTAGTTACCCATTGGTGGCCAGTGCGGCCGGCCCCCCCTCCCTCCCCTGTCGTACGGTAGATTACTTGGTGGCCAGTGGGCCTCCCCCTCCTAATTAAAATCTCCCCCCCTATCATTGGTGGCAGCGGAGAGTACCGATCGGAGTCCCAGTTTAATCGCTGGGGCTCCGATCGGTAACCATGGCAACCAGGACACTACTGGGAGTCCGATCGGTACTCTCCGCTGCCACCAATGATAGGGGGGGGGGGGATTTAGAATTAGGAGGGGAGGGGGGCCCACTGGCCACCAATGAATCTACAGTACTACAGGGGAGGGAGGGGGGCCGGCCGCACTGGCCACAATGTGTTAAATACAAGGGAGGGAGGGGGCGCACTGGCCACCAATGAATTTAAAACTGGGGAGGGAGGGGGGTCTGCCCCCTCCTGCCTGGCAGCACCCGATCTCTTACAGGGGGGCTATGATACGCATAATTAACCCCTCAGGTGCAGCACCTGAGGGGTTAATTGTGCGGATGACAGCCCCCTGTAAGAGATCGGGTGCTGCCAGGCAGCAGGGGGCAGTCATGTACACAGTTCAAAGTATATTCTAACTAGAAGCGTCCCCATCACTATGGGAACGCCTCTCTGTTAGAATATACTGTCGGATCTGAGTTTTCACAAAGTGCAAACTCAGCTCTGAAAAAGCTTTTATGCAGACGGATCTTTGGATCCGTCTGTGTGAAATTAGCCTACGGCCACGGACGCGGATGCCAATCTTGTGTGCATCCGTGTTTTTTCACGGACCCATTGACTTGAATGGGTCTGTGAACCGTTCTCTGTCCAAAAAATAGGACAGGTCCTATTTTTTGGATGGACAGGAAACACTGATCACGGATGCGGCTGCAAAACTGTGCATTTTCCGATTTTTCCACTGACCCATTGAAAGTCAATAGGTCCGCGAATAAAAACTGAAAACGGCACAACGGCCACGGATGCACACAACGGTCGTGTGCATGAGGCCTTAAAAATAAATCCCACAAAATAATGTTAAAATTGCAGTTTTTTTAATCTGTCCCTCTAATTTTTTTAAACACACTATGTACCTCCAAAAAAACAAATAAAAATGTGTAATATATATATATATATATATATATATATATATATATATATATATACACACACACACACATATACATATACACATACATCTTTCTCAAAATTCAAGATCTCATACAGCTAAATTGAAGAAAAAAAATAATCGTTATTTATTAAATAATAACCGATGGAACACAGAGGGGTAAAAATGTGACTGGTCCTCAAGGCTACAATTAAAATATCTATAATTGGTTAAAAATGCACTTGTGTCTTCCGAGTTGTGCACAAACTATATTTTATAAAAATTCAAAATGTACAATGCAAAAAAAGGTGACTTTTTCAGAAGGGTTTTTCCAATTTCAATTTGACTAAAGAGGTTTTACAAGGCTACAAATGTTGATTCCCCATTCTTAGGATAGGTCATTAATATCAGATCCATGGGGTCCAACACCCGGGCCCCCCCCCCCCCAACAATCAGCTGTTCACCACGGGAAACAATACAGAGAATGGAGCGGAAGCAGACAGCTCCACTCTCTGTGTGGTGGCAGTGCCGGGTTACTGCAGCTCAGCTCCCATTCACCTCTATATAAATTTCTACAGCGAGTTCAGTAACTTTGCTTCCTATATCTTGTACATTTTTAGACAAATTAGGCAAAAGCTTTTAAATTCTACTGATTGGGACTGGAATCAGTTTTCAGTATATCAACAAATATGACCCTAGCAGTTCTGTACTTTGTAGGAGACTGGGTGGAATAAGAATCATTCAGTAATGATCATGGACCCCTTAACACTCAGAATGTAAGAAACACGTGCTGTCCAATATTAGGTGGGGCTTAGCGGAAGGGGGGGGGGGCTCCTAGTTCATCAAATGTAACATAACCTGAAGGATTTTTCCATGAAATGACAACCCCTGTAACTGTATGGCTATTTGGAAGGTTGCAGGAGAGATACATTGTAGCATACAAGAAAATGTGGAGTTCCAGCTCAAGACAATTCAGCAGACCCTGCTTTCTAAAAGGTACCAAAATAGCACGCAATACTGCGAGTTACAAACAGATGTCTAAAAATTGTAAAAGGAGCCCTGGGCTATACCACGTGGTGTAAGAGAAGATCAGTGGAGGATTAGGCAGCCACAATATTTACAAAGTTACCCTACGTCAGCTGCGTTAGAAGGCGACACTACCCTGTTAGAACATCCAATATACTATACAAATATATAAAGTAATTTTATAATTGTAATATGTAGAGGATACGGTCGGCACTGCTGTAGGTGTGGGATTTAATTTGGTGCTGCACTGATCGAATGCGAGTAGTGGTGCTCAGCATGAAAAACAAGTAGTATTTGCAACAAATCAGAGAAAAGAAAAAAAAAAAAAAAGAATGTGGCACTCACCCAAAAAAAATAAAAAATATACTCTTTGCAGCTTTAGTCACATAAAAAGTTCAGCGTCATGTAGGCCAAACACAGCTAGGAGGCAACAGCCGTTTCGCGCTTGTTGCTCTTTATCAAGCCATCAGTGACTGAATCGGCGTGGTTCATAAATACTCCCACACCTTCGTCACTGATTTAACCCCAGAGGGCCCATGGCTTCACTTTTTATAATCCAGGCTGCTTCTTTCTGGAGCAAAATACGACCTCCATCACCACCCTGTGTTAGGGACTGGACAACTTCACATTTTAAAACGTTACCATTACCTCCATGCATTTCCTTTACGTGATCAATCAATCTAGTAGCCCTAATTCTGGTGACTATAGATCTCCTGTGTTCTCTGAATCTGATGTAGAAACATCTAATTGGTTTTATCCATTATACTATACTTCCAGTAGCGTTGAGTCTTCCACAATGCCGATGCGAACGGAGCCTTAGAATGATCTACCACATGAACCAACTTAAAAGAAATTAATTCAGTTTTGCTGGAGAAAACTGGATAACACATGGGGATAAGGCCTAAATAAAAGAAGTGATCATTACTTACCTGGCAGATCCCATGCCTGGCTTCAGCAGTGCATCGAAAAGGCCAGTGATTGGCTGCAGCGGTCATGTGTTGTCGATGTGACATCACCTCTGCAGCCGGGTAAACTAGAGCAGTAGGAAAACTAGAGCAGAGATGCAACATCTGCCAGGTGAGTAATGATCACATTTTTATTGCAGACTGATCCTGTGTGTTCTCCAATTTCCTTCTGAAACTGGACAACCCCATTACCTATTGATCGGTGTGCAATACATGTGATTGCTGAAGATGTATCCAACGGGACCAAAAAGTGCAGTGCGATGGCCCGTGTTTCATACAATAAGTAGCAACAAGGCCAGTGCTCATCTCTATCTGTAGGTGTTGAGACCCACATGTAAGAAGAAATTTGATTTTAAAGCAGAGTGACTCACACTTTACCAAGATGTACAGATGGGGGGGGGGGGGAGCAAAAAAGAATGCCCCCACCCAGGCCAAAAATGTGATAGACAGAAAATATGCTAAACTCTAAATTGGTGTCCCAGTACAGATGTTCCCAGGTTTAGACACAGCAGCAGCAACATGCTTGTTGGAATACATTCAATTCAGTCGAATGTATGCAATTTCATGTACAAGTGTGACATAGCTGATTTGTGATGCATATCATTCCTTAAGAAGCCCTTACCAGCAGAATCAACGTTTATCTCGAGGTGTCTCTCATCGAGAATGTCATATATTCGGTCGTCCTTTATTTCTCGCCTTTGGTCTTCCATTTTCTTCTCATCGTCCAAGATCGGAGCTGAATTTAAAGACATCTGAACAGTTGGCTTCTCCTCAAGAGAACTTTGGTCAACAGCTTCCGTTGAGTTGTAAGAGAATCGGTTTGGTTTGAACTCTTCGTAATGAGGGTAGTCCACCATTTCATAATCCAGTTCATTTTGAGAGGAACTAGGTTCAAGAATTCCAAATTCACCAATTTCGAGCACGTTATAGGATTCTAGGTTTGGAGTAGGTGGCTTCTGAAGAACTTTCTCAGAGAATCTCACTTGCTTTTGCTTGTCTGGTGAGTTTTCTGATGATGAAACTTGGTCATCAAATAAATAAGGCTGCTCAGCTTCCAGAATAGGTGAGGCTGGCAAAGCCAATTTAATTTGTTCGCCATTCGGAGGAATTCTTACGCTTTCAGAGTCCGTTGAGCTCGAACTCGACCTACGTTTCAAAATTCCTCTACGTTTGTTTGTGCCATTAAGAGAGTCCTCTCTCTGGAGTGATGAGTTAGAGCGCTCTGGAGGCCCTCCGTTTATTAACAGCTTTCTAGGTTTTGGCACTGGAGGTTGTTTCATTGAAGAGTCCTCTTCAGCCTCCTGTGCAGTCTGCCTGTCACTGATAGGTGCTGCGTAAGGTAATCTCACACCGTACTTAATTATGGAGGACATGATGTCTGCAAAAAAACATGTAAATAAGGGCAAGGATGAAATAATAGACTGCATGCATAACTTAAAAGCAATGCATTGATGAAGCATAGAAAGCGGAAAAGGGAAAATCACAAATAATTTCAGACGGACAGGATTGTTTCCAGCTTTTATTTTTTTTAAAGAGCGGATTACACAAGAGGATGCGTAAAAGAGCGGATTACACAAGAGGATGCGTAAACTGACGGAAAGCGGAAATGTACAAAATAAAAAGGCAGAAAAAACAGACAGAATTACAATTACACAGCTCATTGGACAATCACCCCATACATCATCATTTGACTGTTGTAAGGCAGGCAGCAGTTCTAAAAAGACCCAATATAAAAAAATAAAAAAAATCTAAAATATATATTTTTTAAAAACTATGTAAAATAGAAGCCGCAATCACCAACTACAAAGAAGAATGGACAGGACCTGTTGTTTCGGAGGTGTCCATTATCGAAATGTTCATGAGAACATACTAGAGCCATAGCTTGGAAAGCTAACGGGACTTATGCCAGAGGTGATGGGTGCCAGGAGAATGGGGCGTCTTGGCCAGGGTAATTTGATAAAGGGCTAGGGCAGGGAACACAATCTTTGCCCCATTTAAAAAAAGCTTAAATATGATTTGTTCCCGATTAAAAAATAAATAAAAAAGGGATTACAAGAGATTAAAAAAAAAAGAGTTAACTTTTTTAAATCTCTTAATGCCTGGTATTGGAGATCAACTTTTTGTGTAACATCAGTGCGGATGCTACAATACCAAGCAAATGCCATGGACAAGAGTGGTGTTTTGGGGAAAAAAAATAAAATTATATATATTATTATATATATATATATATATATATATATATATATATATATATATATATATATATATATATATATATATATATATATATATATATATATATATATATATATATAGGTCCTCACAGGTCCTGCAGCAATGATGTCATGTACATCACTCATGTGACTGGCTGGCAATTGGCTGCAAAAGTCAAAAGAATGATGTATGTGACATCACCGGGAGACTGGCATGGATTGATGCCACTGGGGCAGTAGGGATGTAATGGTAGGATAATCATAACCCTTTATTTTATGCCATTTTCTACTCTTGGGGAAAGGGGCAACCCCTTAAAAGTGCCTCATTTTACTCTATATGTTCAGGTCGCTACATTATTTGGAATTATTCCAGACACCTGAAACACGAGAGCCCTGTGCTTACATAATGATTTTAGATAATTTTCATAACGCAAAAATAAAAAAAAAAATAACAAAATACAATTAAGATTTTCATAATCATTAGAATCATGCCCAGAATTAGAACAGAATCAAGCACATGAAATAATTGAGTCGATCGGTCAGTACTCTGATGTATGTCTAATGATTCCTTTTGAAAAACATTATACACACATACACTTTCTATGTAAAGATCAGGAACCAGTTTCATCAGTCCAAAAAGTCCGATATTTGAAAAAGTTAAAAGGAGATTAAACATTCAAAATATTACAAGAGACAAAAAATAAATAAAATTGTGTAAAAATGCTTAAAAAATAAAACGCACACTTTGCTATATATTTTTATACCCAACACCCAATTTGTATCTGTTTTTACACAATGAAATATCTTTATTTATAGTCAGAAATAAAAATTTCATCTCTTTCTATAGATGAATATACTCCAGGCAAAACAAATGCGCTGTGTAATGCCTAGTGCTGGGGTGGAGCACGACCCAGGGATTTAGAAAACACGAAAGAGTCCCTGTGTCCTGCTGCACCCCCTCAAGACCTACAATCGGCACAACACAGTATCACTGTTGCCTGGACTGGTGCTCCTTTAATTGCATATTTATGTTCGGGGTAAGCCAGTCTTGTAAAAACAGCATAATAAGCCATGAGGGACCATCCATCACATACCATATGCAACACTGCAGTCTCCCTGGTCTAGCTAACAGGGGTGTTCCCCAGCTGATCCCTTTACTTGTTAAAATGATTAAAAGATGACCAAAACTAAACCACAATGGATCCAGATACAGGACAGAATGGCTAAGAAAGAGTTCACTTACTTCTCGGTTTTCCTTGCCCATTCACTTGGCCATCTTGAGGACTTTGGTTTGACATCTCGGCATCATGGTCTGTTGCATCTACTGGAGTTTCAGAGTTGAAAGGATTTTTTCGTTGCTGAAAACATAAATTACAGATGTATCAAAGTGGTGCGGCTTCTCTTCTTTGTCTATCCCTTTAGTATTTACAAAGGAATCTCTAGTTTTCACATTTTAAGAAAGAAATGGTGAAAAATCTTAAGATTTCAGACCGCACCATGAACTGCCAGACATAATCACACTACGCTTTTGTCGTCCCCTTTAGTAAAATGCCTTAGCTACGCCTACTTTTATCGAGCTTCTGTATGCTCTGCAAACATCATGTGAGAGGTCCGTTTTGCTAAGGCAATAACATGATCTGTAAAAATTATTGCTAGAATACATTTCCATCGTGTTTTTGCTTTTAAACCAAAGATTTATTTGCAAGATCTAAAAAATAAAGAATTTCAATACCAACAGAAAGAATTTTGGACAACTGGTCGCCCTTACTGTAATGGGGTCTCACAATACCCCATATGTTTTTACTGCATACTTTTTACTTATACCAGAGATCAGCAACCTCCGGCACTCGAGCTGTTCTGAAACTACAACTCCCAGAATTCTCCTTTCACTTCTATGGGGGTAACAAGAACACAAGTGTGCATGCTAAGAGTTGTAGCTGGAGTGCCGAAGGTTACTGATCCCCGACTTATACTCTCACCATTACAGTAATAGTCTTGCTAAAACCCGTATACATTCTAAGTTAGACCATCCCATGTTAAACACCATACAATTTTTACTTTGTGCACTTTTACTCCAACCACTAGAATAATGAATTAGGTCTAAACCCCACACATTTAACTTTTCTCACATGCACACGATCGTATGAATTTTGCAGCCCACAAAACACGGATCCGCAAATAAACGGATGACATCCCTGTGACGTCCGCGTTGCATCTGTTGTTTTTTGGCAGATCCATTGCAACCATGCCCGTCCTTGTCCACAAAATGGGCAAGAATAGAACATGTTCTATTTTTTTGCAGAATGGACATATGGACACGGAATGTACACAGAGTCATTTCCGTTTTTTATGTGGCCCCATTGAAATGAATGGTTCCGCATATGGGCTGCAAAAAACGGACACAGACAAAATATATATATATATATATATATATATATATATATATATATATATATATATATATATATATATATATATATGTTTGTGGGCATTAGCCCTTACTATGCTAAAATCAATAAATTTTAACTATGTTCACCTGTCCCACCACAAAAAAAAAAAAAAATGAATGTATTGCGTTTAGTAAGACTCCAATATGAACTTTGGTCATTCCTACTCCTGCCTCAAGAACAGTAATGGGGTCTTGTTATACCCCCACACATCATTTTTCACATTTATTCACACAACTGGAAGAGTAATTAAGCCTTGCTTAACCCAGTACACTTTAACTTTGCTCACTTACACTCCCACCACTGAAAATGAACGTATGACATTTTGAAAGTTCCAAATTCTGCCTCAAGAACAGTAATGGGGTCATGTTAAACCCCATATATTCAAACGTTGGTCACCCTATACACCAAGCTTGAGGAATTTGAGGGAGCCCTCCTAGTTAAGATTTCCAGAAAAAATAAATAAAAGCTAAGGAATCTGAGGTTTCCAGGCCTCTCTGGGGTGAAAGGGGTTGTCCTAATTACAAGGCTCACCTGTTCACATTTGCTGATGTTTCATGCTTGCAAAAATATTTTCGTGAACATGAAACTCCTGAGGGCATATGGCTCGTTAATGTTAGCGGTATAAACCATGAAGGGAATTTTTGAAGTCAGTTTTGCTTGAATCTGCATTAACATAATTAGTGTCCAACTCCTGCTTCAAGAATAGTAATGGGGTCTTGGTAAACCTCACACATTTTAACTTCATTCACCTTTAACTCTACCACTAGAACTATGGCGTTTTGTAAGTCTCCATTATGAACGTTCCAACTTCTGCCTCAAGAACAGTAATGGGGTCTTGTTAAACCCCATATATTCACACTTTGGGCGCCCTATACACCAAATTTGAGGGATTTGGTGGAGCCCTCTTAGTTTAGATTTCTGAAAAAAATAAAACAGTTCATGAATTAATCTATAGAACTAGGGCTCCTTGGGATGACGGAGATTGTCCTACTAATTACAAGACTTTTCACATTTCCTGATGTTTTATGCTTTCAAAAACTATTTTTGTGAACAGGACACCTCAAATAAACTGAGAGATTAATCAGTAGGGGAATTTTGGAGATCGGTTCTGCTTGAATCTGCTTTGCCATAATTTGCACAAAAATATATGATAAATTTGGTGCATCTTTAAAAGTGACACTTAGCTGTAGAGAGGTTACTCCAGTAGGCGATTGTCACAGGGAGGGGGAGGAGGTGACCTGAGACAATGACCTCAGCAGATGTCAGAGAGCAGGTCTACAAAATGCTAACATAGGAGTCAATGAATAATGATGTAAAGCATGTCACTGAATGCTGTTAATAGCGGCCCAGGCAAGATGGCTAACCCATAATCATGTACAGAAAATAGAATAAAATAAAAAAATTTACAAATGAGAAAATTAAATTTTTAGGTTTGGGATAGGTCATAGGACAAGAATGGAGCAAGTCGCAAGTTTCTCTGCATGGACCAACTGAAGTGCGATTTGCACCATTTACTTTAATGGGTCCATGTGGATGCAGGATGCATAGCACACAGATGGAAAAGACTGCCTTCAGAATCAAGCTTTAAAGAAAAAAAAAATCACGAGAAGACATAGAAACATAGAATGTGTCGGCAGATAAGAACCATTTGGCCCATCTAGTCTGCCCAATATACTGAATACTATGGATAGCCCCGGCCCTATCTTATATGAAGGATGGCCTTATGCCTATCCCATGCATGCTTAAACTCCTTCACTGTATTTGCAGCTACCACTTCTGCAGGAAGGCTATTCCATGCATCCACTACTCTCTCAGTAAAGTAATACTTCCCGATATCACTTTTAAACCTTTGCCCCTCTAATTTAAAACTATGTCCTCTTGTAGCAGTTTTTCTTCTTTTAAATATTCTCTCCTCTTTTACCTTGTTGATTCCCTTTATGTATTTAGCAGTTTCTATCATCTCCCCTCTGTCTCGTCTTTCTTCCAAGCTATACATGTTAAGGTCCTTTAAGACGAAAGAACCATTAGGACACATTGCTTACCTTTGCAGGGGAAGCAATTCCATTCGGTAGCACTCCTTTGTCAGTATCTGGAGAGCTGAAGCCCACTCTTTTTTCACTAATTAGAAAATAAAAATCCGTTTTTGAAAGCAGATACTAATTAAGAACCCCTTTTGGGCTATAGTTGAAGGGTTTCTGTCACCTGAAAAATGGGTATTAAGCTGGCGGACGTTAGCGATGTGCTAATGTCAGCTGAACATAACTATATTAGCGCCATCTCACTGCCTGCCGCCGTTATTGAGAAAAACAAACTTTTATAATATGCTAATTAGCCTCTAGGTGCAGGGGGGGCGTTGCCCCTGCTCCTGGAGGCTCCGTTCTCCCACCTCAGGCCACGCCCTGCTGCACTAGATGGACAGGGCCAGGCAGCCTTCACCTCCAACTGCCGGCCCTGTGCGCTGGGGAAATCTCGCGCCGTTCAGTATTCAGCGCAGGCGAATAAAAAAGCTGGCAGCCAGCGAGCACCCTTCACTCACTGCGCCGTATACTGAATGGGGCGGCGCAGTCGCAAGATTTACACTGCAGACAGGCCGGAGGTAGGAGACCAACGCTGCCTGGCCCTGTCAATCTAGTGTAGCCGGGGGTGTGGCCAGAGGTGGGAGAACGGAGCCTCTAGGAGCAGGGGCAACGCCCCCCCCTGCACCTAAAGGCTAATTAGCATATTATACAAGTTCGTTTTTCTCAATAACGGTGGCAGGCAGTGAGATGGCGCTAATATAGTTATGTTCATCTGACATTAACACATCGCTTACATCCGCCAGCTGAATACCCATTTTTCAGGTGACAGAAACCCTTTAAGTCCAGATTTATGCCTTTTACTTGGTGCCTCATCAATACAGGCTACTTTTACAGCCACATTCATTGCACTTTAGCCATTACAAGAGACGCCGATCTAGATTTATGAGCCAAATATCCATACTTCAAACAGCAAAGTCAATACAAACTAAAAAAGACCTCATTGTAGACATGAATTATGGCCGTTGCAGGTTCCTGAAGTCCTTTAAACAAACATTGCTTCTTAAGAGTGGTATGATACTGATCTTTGGTTTGCTAGGTGTGTAAAGTTTATTTTTGGGAGGACAATATGAACTATTTGAGTATTTATCAGTGACTCAAAGTGTCAACATGGGAGACCTAGAAAACAACCCAGAACAACCCAGTTTCCTTAAAAGAACGCCTTTTTCCTAGTAGCCAGAATAAAATTTTTACAGACCTGATCCTGAGTTCTATCCTTTATTGTACTCCAGAGCTGCGCTCATTATTCTGCTGGTGGAGTCATTGTGTACATACATTACATAACATATCCTGTACTGATCCGGAGTTACATCCTGTATTATATCCCAGAGCTGCACTCACTATTCTGCTGGTGCAGTCACTGTGTACATACATTGCATTACTGATCCTGAGTTACATCCTGTATTATACTCCAGAGCTGCACTCACTATTCTGCTGGTGCAGTCACTGTGTACATACATTGCATTACTTATCCTGTACTGATCCTGAGCTACATCCTGTATTATACTCCAGAGCTGCACCCACTATTCTGTTAGTGGAGTCACTGTATACACACACACACACACATTACTTATCTTCTACAAATTGTGATATACAGCCCGTATTATACTCCAGAGCTGCATTCACAATTCTGCTGGTAGCCATCGGAAACAGTGGACAAGCTTGTCAATAGACACACCCCTAACAGCTTATCGGTTAGGTTGGCTTTAAGTTAGGTTTTCTTAGGTGACTGGTATAAAGAAAAGAGAAGAGGGTCAGTCAGGAGAAGACAGGAGTGTCTCCCTGATTACTGCTCGGTGAACAAGATCAATAAACTAAGGGGGCAGTAACTATTAAAATATTATTTTTATTAAATCATGGGAGTAAAAAAGATGGCCCCTACAGACAAACAACAAGTAAGACTGATACATACATACATAGACTGGTATATGGATGGAAACCAGTATATTATATATGGTGTGAAAAAGAGGTGGACACGACCATAGGTAGCAGGTCAGGCACAGCAATGTCGGATGACAGTGACTAGCCCTAATCAGTCCCTGCTTGGCCTAGTCCACCCTATAACATAAATCCTCAGGACGGGGTCCAAAAATGCCCCGCAAGGGGTGGCCCAGACAGGAGCTCTTGACCTGCGTAGGTGACCCTGTCAGGCCCTAGTGCATCTGGCAGGAAAAATGTCCAGAGGAGCAAAAAACACTCATATATATATATTTTAAAAAACGTAACCCCACCACAAAGAATGACCACCGAGGTGGTTAAGGAGTGAGAGGAATACTTAAGTGTCCCGACGCGTTTCTTCAAAAAAGGTTTACCCCAGGATTCATCAGGGGACACGGGGCAGTAGCTAGAGTCAGTTCGTAGCTGAGTCTAAGAATAATATCCGAAACAAAGAAAGTAAATATAATGTAACATCATACGTATGCCTACAGCCCACATGGAGCCAAGGAGGGTAGTTACTTACTTATTGTGTGGCAGCGGTCAAGCGTATAGCTTTTTCCCACCGAAAGGCTGAGACCCAGGGTGGTGGTGTCTTCAGTGATGGAGCGACCGGCATCTAATGTGGCGATAAACGCCCCTTTTAAAAGGGCTGTGGGGCCATGTGTGTTCCACAAACGAGTTACCGGCGCCTCCATGTGACGTCATGGAGGACGCGCCTGTAATGCGGTCACGCGACCAAAAAAGTCGCATTTGCGCATGCGCGGCGAACATTCCACGCGCATGCGCCGCGAACATTCCCCGCGCATGCGCAGCGAATATTCAGTTTGCGCATGCGCGGCGAATCTTCCCCGCGTCTCAAATGCCGAGGTGGAACGCACCAATGTGCTTCCGCATCACGTGACCGCGATAGTCCGCCCATGTCTCTGGGATGTCTTGACATTGCGGGGGTCACGTGATGGGAGCACAGTGATACCAAAAAGTCCTAGGTGAATGAGTGTCCAAGTCGGACTACAATACAATAAGACTTTTTAAGATAATATGCATATCCACTCCCATACTATGCATACCTTCTGAATCTGATTAGCCTCCCTGCCTTAGACAATTAATAAAGTCGGAGGGGCTATTTAACCCCATCATTATTAGTAGATGGGGGAAGTGACACTATAAAGGGAACGGGGGGGAGCAAGACCATGCTCTTTGGTCTGGTTGGATCATAACCCCACCGTCCCTCATGTTTGAGAGGACGTGGTAGTGCCTATCCACTGTTCCCCTATTTAGACCGGGTATACAGAGTTTAAATGACCAGGATTGGCCGGTATCAGAAGTACGATAGGAATCTATGATACTTAGAGGAAACAGGTGAAATTGATTTGTTCATTTAGGCCCTGAGGGGTGACTGTATTAAGGGTGAAAGTCCACCAGCACTCTCTCTGTAAGATGAGCCTGTTCCAGTCGCCCCCTCGTGTGGGTTTATGCACCCGTTCAATGGCCATGAATTAAATAGCCGAGGTGCGTCCGTCATGTGCCATCTGCACGTGGCGTGCTATGGGGGTGTCCTTGTTGTTACGAATATCCCCTAGGTGTTCTCCCATGCGCTTGCGTAGTTCTCTGAATGTTTTTCCTATGTATCGGAGTCCGCACACACATGTTACCAGGTATATCACGCCCGCCGTGCGGCAATTCATGAAGTCCTTCACCTGATAAACCGTGTTGTTCGGTTCTCCAGTGAAGGACTTACCTTGTGAGAGGCTGCCACAGAAGCTGCAATGTCCACATCTGTGGCAGCCTATCACGGTTGTATTCAGCCATGTCCGTGGCTTAGCCGTTGGGGCGAAGTGGCTATGTACTAGCCTGTCTCGCAAATTGTTGCCTCTTCGGAACGTGAGTGAGACGCTCGGGCCCAAGACATCTGTGAGGTCAGGGTCCATTAGAAGTGTCTTCCAGTGTCGTGACAGGATCCTCCTGACTTGGGAGGCTGCGGCATCAAACGTTCCTATCATCCGGACAGTACCTTGAGGTTCTCTCTCCTTGCTGGTTACGGGGTGGAGAAGTTCTGTCCGCGTACGTAATTTGGTCTTCTCATACGCCAGGCGAAGAGTCCTATCAGGATACCCCCTCTCCTGAAATCTTGCTCTGAGGTCCCTCGCCTGGCGTCTGAAGTCCCCCGGTTCTGAACAGTTGCGTTTCAACCTAAGGTACTGTCCGGTCGGAATACCTCTCTTGAGGGGCACAGGGTGGCAGCTGTCCCACCTGAGGAGAGAATTGGTGGAAGTGGGTTTGCGGTAGATGGAAGTGCTGAGCCCACCTCTCCCATCCCTGCAAATCACCACATCTAGAAAGGGGAGGCAATCCTCCATGATCACCGAGGTGAACCTCAAGTTGAAATTATTAGTGTTCAACTCGGAGATGAACCTTTCAAAATCGCTCTCTGGTCCGCTCCACAACACGAATATATCGATGTAGCGGGACCAGAGAGCGATCATGTCCGAGAACCATGGTGTCGGTTCGGCAAATACCACCGACTCCTCCCACCAGCCCAGGAGCAAATTAGCATACGATGGGGCACAAGAGCTACCCATCGCGGTGCCCCTGAGCTGGTGGTACACAGATCCATCAAATAGAAAAAAAGTTGCTCACCAATATGAACCTCAATAGTTCCAGAGTGAAGGTATTGTGCTCCACAAATTGTTGACCCCTGGTTTTTAAAAAATGGCCGCTTGCCTCCAAACCAGCACTCATGGGGGATGGAGGAATACAGGGCCTCCACGTCCACAGACGCCAGAAACCAGTGTGGCTCGATACAGATGTCCTCAAGTTACCTAGAAGATCCCCCGTGTCCCTAATGTAGGACGGCAGGGATGACACAAAGGGGCGTAACACCCTGTCCACGTAAATGCCACTGTTTTGGGAAAGACTCCCTACCCCAGAGACAATTGGGCGTCCCCTAATGGGGGTTGTCTCCTTGTGGACTTTCGGCAGACAATAAAATGTAGCCGTGACCGGGTGGAGTGGATATAAAAATTCATATTCCTCTCACATGTAGACCCCCCCAGGAAAGGAAGACCAAGAGTCACCTCTTATCCAAGTCATTCAGAGATTGTTTTCGGGACACATTGTACTTCATGACAGTCATAAATTTGAGTCAATATATTTCACCTTATTTATGAAAAAATCCCAAATTAAAAAAAAAAAATTAAAAAAATTAAAAATTTTTCATTTCTCTGCTTTTAAAACAGTAAGTGATCCATAATAAAAATATGTATTACGTTAAGAAGGCTGAGAAGTTTAAAAGCAATTTTTCACATTTTAAAAAAAATTGCCAAAACCCTTTTGAAGGACAAGTTCATGTCTGAAGTCACTTTATGGGGGCCTACATAGTGGATACCCCCATAAATGACCCTATTGTAGAAACTACACCCTTCAAGTTACTTAAATCGAATTTACAAACTTTGTTAACCCTTTAGACGTTCCACAAGAATTAAAGGAAAATGGAGATCAAATTTTTAAATTTCACTTTTTTAGCAGATTTCCATTTTAATCCAATTTTTTCTTTAACACATCGATGGTTAACAGCCAAACAAAACTCAATATTTATTACCCAGATTTTGCGGTTTACAGAAACACCCCACATGTGATCATAAACTGCTGTATGGGCACACGGCAGGGCGCAGAAGAAAAGGAACTCCACATGGTTTTTAGATGCCATGTCCCATTTGAAGCCCCCTGATGCACCCTTACGGTAGAAACTCCCAAAAAGTGACCCCATTTTGGAAACTAGGGGATAAGGGTGCCAGTTTTATTGGTACTATTTTGGGTACATATGATTTTTTGATCATTCATTATAACACTTTATGGGGCAAGGTGACCAAAAAAATTGGTTGTTTTAGCACAGTTTTTATTTATTTATTTTTCCAGAGTTCACCTGAGGGGTTCGGTCAAGTGACATTTTTATAGAGCAGATTGTTACGGATGTGGCGACACCTAATATGTATACTTTATTTATTTATTTCACTTTAACACAATAATAGCATTTTTGAAACCCCAAAAATATGTTTTAATGTGTAAATGTTCCAAGAGCTATATTTTTTTATTTTTTAAAGATTTTCTTATGTAGGGGCTCATTATTGCTGGATAAGGTGCGGTTTTATTGGTACCATTTGTGGGACATACGCCCTTTTGATCACTTGGTGTTGCACTTTCTGTGATGTAAGGTGACAAAAATGGCTTTTTTTGACAGTTATTTATTTATTTTATGGTGTTTATTGGACTAGGTCGATTATGTTATATATTTATATGGCCGACCGTCACGAACGCGGCAATACCAAATATGTCTATTTTATTAAATTTTTTTCTATTTATTTTTTTAACACTTTATTTTTTTTTTTTTTTTTTTACACTTTTCATCCCCCATAAGGTCATACAAGACCTCCGGGGGACTTTTACTACACTTTTCTTTTTTTCCCTGTTGATTTCTCCTGTAGCCCCAGTTACAGGAGAAATACATCCCCCCAGAGAGGCTGTACAGTGCAATACAGCGCTGCACAGCCTCAGTGCAGGGCTGATCGAGGTCTCTCAAAGACCTCACAGCTACTGCACTCTCCCGACCACGGCGATCACATGACCGCCGGGCCGGAACAGGAAGCGCAATACAGCGCTGTACAGCCTCAGTGCAGGGCTAATAGAGGTCTCTTGAAAGACCTCACAGCTCCTGCACTCTCCCGGCCCCGGCGATCACATGACCGTCGGCCGGAACAGGAAGCGCAATACAGCGCTGTACAGCCTCAGTGCAGGGCTAATAGAGGTCTCTGAAAGACCTCACAGCTCCTGCACTCTCCCGGCCCCGGCGATCACATGTCTGCCAGGCTGGAACAGGAAGCGCATAGCGCTTCCTGCTCTGCATACACAGCACTCGGTGAGCACTGTGTATGCAGTGATCCAGAAGGCAGGGACACCTGGGCACTGTCCCTGCTTTTTCTAAGGGTTGCCCTGCTGTCACTGACAGCAGGCAACCCGATCAGCAGCTGCACGATTAGCATGCAGCTGCAGTTTTCTGAATGGACGTTCTGGAATGTCTATTCAGAAATAGAGAACCACCTCCTGGAAGTTTATAGTCAACGTGCGAATGGGAGGTGGTTAAACGGTGAAGCTAACATATGAGAAAGACTCATTACAGGCAAAGCGAGATATTTCAAGCCTTTATTTGTTATAATTTGGATGATTATGATTTATAGCTTATGAACCCCAAAGTCACAATTTTGAGGTCCCCTTTGCTCAGGGGGTATGGATTAATTAGCTGACTAGAGGGTGACACTTTGAGCTTAGAATATTGAACCTTTTCACAAAATTCGAATTTTAAGCTACATTAATGCAAATCCTTTTAATTTGCATTACTGAAATAAAAGGACTTTTGCACGATATTCTAATTTTTCTAGTTTCACCTGTATATACAGTATACTGTCCTCTTTAGTATATATATACACAGTATACTGTCCTCTGTAGTATATATATATATATATTGTAGGAGAGTACCTGGGGTGGTAATAGACGGCAGGTACGTGCCACCGGGGGTCCTGGCACCGGTGGAGTAAGAGCCAGAAAAGTGCATATTGCAGCGGTTATGCTGTTAACACAGCGGATCCGGGCCGGCTCTTATTGGGAGCAGGCAGATATGCTGGCAGGTGCCTGTCTCCCCACGGTCCAGGCCAGGTTTTGCAGGGAAGGGTTAAAAACCTGACCAGCAACAAGGGTGGGGTGTGCAATGTGAAGCTTCTGTGTTCTCTGGCTGTGAGAGTGAGAAGTGGAGGTGAGCTGGGCTGTGTGCTGAGGCCTGTGGAGGACTGTGCAGGATCCTGCAGCTGAACCCAGGAGGGATCCGTGTCCTGTGGCTAGAAGCAAGGACCCATGGACTTACTTCACCAAGGAGAAAAAGGTGACATTACTCCTGGCTTTAAATAGACTTTGCTTTATGTGACTGAAACAGGCCTCAAGTAGCTGCAGCAGGGACTTGCTGTGTTTGAATTATTATTTTGCTGTTGTGTGTGACCACCCTCCCTATGAACTGCACCGTCTTTCACTTGTATGCACCGTGTGAATAAACAAAGCATCGTGTTTTACACCAAGACCATTCTGTGTTGCCTCTATACTGCACTCGCTACCACTGCCTACCAGAGCGGATCCCCACAATATAATATATATATAGTACACTGTCCTCTTTAGTATATATATACACAGTATACTGTCCTCTGTAGTATATATATATATATATAGTACACTGTCCTCTTAGTATATATATACACAGTATACTGTCCTCTGTAGTATTATATATATATATATATATATATATATATATATAGTACACTGTCCTCTGTAGTATATATACAGTATACTGTCCTCTGTCGTATCTATATACAGTATACTGTCCTCTGTAGTATATATACAGTATACTGTCTCGTAGTATATATACAGTATACTGCTCTCTGTAGTATATATACAGTATACTGTCCTCTGTAGTATATATACAGTATACTGTCCTCTGTAGTATATATACAGTATACTGTCCTCTGTAGTATATATACAGTATACTGCTCTCTGTAGTATATATACAGTATACTGCTCTCTGTAGTATATTACAGTATACTGCTCTCTGTAGTATATACCAGTATACTTGTCCTCTGTAGTATATATACAGTATACTGTCCTCTGTAGTCTTAGTATATACACAGTATACTGTCCTCTGTAGTATATATACAGTATACTGTCCTCTGTAGTATATATATACAGTATACTTTCCTCTATAGTATTTATACAGTATACTTTCCTCTGTAGTATATATACAGTATACTGTCCTCTGTAGTATATATACAGTATACTGTCCTCTTCTGTGTTAATTTACTTTACACAGTTTAGTGACATTTGTAAAAATTGATATCTTACTTTGCAAGCCTTCTACAAGATGTGAGGCAGTGACAGGCCTCATATATGAAGGATGGTATGCATCTCCCAGAATGGTGCAGGAAACCTATTAAGGAGATACCTATTGTGGTTTGCTGTGGTGCACCTGAGACGTGCAACCTTGGTGGAGTGGAAGCAGAATCTAGAGAATCCACTAAGAAAAATAGTATAGCTGGTAACAAGCTAATCCGGGCCTGGATTTTACTGGGACTAAGCAAAGTGCTGGGTAGGTGCTTACTCCCCATGATCCACTCCGGGGTTTATACGTGGCCCATGTCCACGATTGCATTCAAAAGTTAGCAGCATGAGGCAGGGTGTGTCTGTTGTGTGAGAGGCTGCAGATCACACCCTGCAAGGCACATGTTAAGCAAACACTGGCCTGTGGACGATCTAAAGGAGCCTCAAGACTACAGGACTTTATTGTGGATGACATGAACTGACTACTTGTCCCTGCTGCAATCCGGCTGAACTGAACTGTAAGTTGGCTGAAACAAGCAATAAACTGTATTGAAGTGACTTTGTTGTGTCCCTGCCTTTCATCAAAAGTCATAGGAGCCCATTACAAAGATCATAATAAATATATTGAAGAGGATAGGGCCCAATACTGACCCATGTGGTACCCCACTAATGACAGTGGACTCCTCCAATACTGACCCCTGAGGTACCCCACTAATGACAGTGACCCCTACAATACTGACACCCTTAAGGTACTCCACTAGTGACAGTGACCCAATCTGAGTGTGTACCATTAATAACCACCCTCTGTTTTCTATCATTGAGACAGTTACTTACCCACATACAGACATTTTCTCCCAGTCCGAGCATTCTTATTTTATATACTACCTTTTATGTGGTACAGTGTCAAATGCTTTGGAGAAGTCCAGATATACGACATCCATTGATTCGCCGCTGTCAAGTCTAGAACTTACCTCCTCATAGAAACTGATTAAATTAGTCTGACATGACCGATCCCTCATGAACCCATACTGATATGCGTTATTTGCCTATTTTCATTGAGGTACTCCAAGATAGCATCTCTTAGAAAACCTTCAAACCGTTTTCCCCACAACAGATGGTAAACTTACCAGCCTATAGTTTCCGGGCTCTGTTTTTGGACCCTTTTTGAATATTGGCACCACATTTGCTATGCCCCAATCCTGTGTGAAACACTCCCTGTCATATAGAGTCCTTAAATATCATAAATAAGAGTCTGGCTATGACATTACTTAATTATCTTATGATACGGGGGTTTATGCCTTCTGGTCCCGGCGATTTGTCTATTTTAATCTTTTTAAGACGCCGCTGTACTTCTTCCTGGGTCAGACAGGGCAGTTTTAATGGGGAATTAACTTTTACATTCTGCATTTCATCTGACAGTTTATTTTCTTCAGTGAATACAGTGGAGAAAAAAAGATACAATAGCTTTGCTTTCTCCTCATCGCTCTCTACAACGCCCCCCCCTCATCACTCTGTAGAAAGCCAACACCTTCAGATTTATACTGTATACTGTAGATGAATATTGTTCATTATTATATATATAAGACACCTGTAATAACTCCTGCAGGTGCCCCAAAAGCAATACCGTAGTTCATGCTTATTGTGTACAGTATGTGATGAGTGTGCATGTGCGTTTGTATATTACACCTATCAGCCAATATATCCCACCATGGCAGTAGCACCTGATGGGAGATATTAAGCAGTAAGTGAACAGTCAATTTTTAAGCAGATTTTTTTGAAAGCAGGAACAATAGGGAAATGTAAGGATCTGAGAGACTTTTCATAAAGGTCGGATTGTGATGGACAGATATCTGAGTCACAGCATCGCCAAAACAATTGGCCTTGTGGGATGTCCCCAGTGTGCAAGTGGTTAGTACCATCTAAAAGTGGTCCAATGAAGGGCAAATGATTAACCATTGACAGGCTCATGGGTGACCAAGCACCACAATGTGCCTGCAATCCATGGAGGAACCATCTCTTTGTCTATAGTTTATAGTATTCTATAATTACTGTAATAGGATTCATCCCTTCATGCCCTTACCTTTTGCTTACACATGGCAGCTAATCTGGGTAAGCAAAGCTGCAATGTAAAGCACAGGTCATAAAAACAGGCTGAACCTCTGATGAACCAGGAAGTGGATTTCTATAGTAACCCAGAGCGGGCACTACCATTCCTACACCCTGCTACTGTTTCCAATGGTTAACAAAGAATGCCATCTGTGCATTTGATTCCAGGTCCTTTGATGTTGTGCCTTAATAATATTGCTATGCAACGTATGTATTGTATTACATGTAATATGCATGGTTCACCAGCAGGTGTATCTGGAAGAAACAGATCTTTAGATAGAGTGCAACTTACCATTCCATTCTCCCCCCTGTTGGGCATAAGTCGGCTAGTCCTGCTTCCGACCAAGGGAAGAGTTCTAGGAAGCTAAAGTCAGTGTAGAGTGGAGTTGGAAAGATACAAGACATGGCACAGTGAGCGGAATATCCACTTCAGCAGGGGTCTCCAAGGGAAGCAGCTCATAGAGCACCTTTACAGTTTATAGACAGAGTATTAGGAGGGGGTCAATGACCACAGGCACTCCACTTAAAGGTACAAGAACTGTGAGAAAGTCTAGCTACCAGACCAAAGCCAGAGTTTAGCACAGCAGAGAAAGAGATAACAAGGTATCCAAGTTTGCCTGCCAGTTTACCCCAAAACCTGCTGGATCCAAGAGAAAGACCAAGTATTGTCTTGATGCATTTCATTCAAGTAAAGCTGTTGAACTTTATAAAGTCTGGACTCGGATTATTCTACCAAAAACTATAACTCTCCCCTTTATTGCTATAGAGTCTAACCCTGGGGAGTGACAGTATCCAGGTAGGAGCACCGTGACGCACAAAAAACTAATAAGGCTGCATCACCATTCGGCATTCTTAAAAACATGGGACACGATCGTACCTGGGGGGGGAGGGGCACGGTGAATTTCGTAATAACTTAGACTCTTTTAGACAATGCAGCTGGACTGTGTCCTAACATAGCTGAAGAATGTCTGCACCTGCAGCAAAGACAATAACTTGCAGGCATCACCTAGATGGTAGTGGCTGCTTCCAGTGTATAGGACTGATGAAGGTAGCATAGGTGTGTACTTGCTATCTCCATCAGGGCTAATGATGTTTATTGGATGGCTCTGTACATAGGAGATATGTTGTGGTTTGAGTACATCCTCTTAAACTGTATATAGCATTATGTCACCTATGTGTATATTACAGTGTGTTTTGTTTTGGCAGCTCTACATAAGGTGGACCGTAATGTCAGCTATGACCCTGGAGTCCTGCTGGCCTCGGATACTGATCATGGCTATCTAGTACAATGGCGAGTACACCAGAGGCCACTTACCATGCACCGCATGCGTTTACAGGAGCTGCACTACATCGCTAATGAGCTGGATAACATTGGAGGGGGGGACAATGACCTGGTGATTGTCATAAACTGCATGGCGCACTTTATCTCATTCCCGGTAAAAATTTATCTGCAGAGGATAAGAAATATCCGTAATGCCGTTGTCCAGTTATTGAACCGAAGCCCCCAGACCAAGGTCATCATCAAGTCCGGGAACACCGGCTTCCTCTATGAACACGGCAGTGACTGGCTGTCCCTCCAGCTGGACACCCTAATGAGGGCCGTCTTCTCAGGACTTCCAGTTACAATAATAGATGCCTGGCAGATGACCTCCTGCCATTACCTGCCCAAAGACCTTCACCCTCAGGAAATCATTATCAAGAACATGGTGGACTCGATGCTCTCCTACATTTGTCCAGAATAGGTTGGTACAGACAACATTGTGACAGGAATCCTCATCATCATTGCTGGAACATAGGACCAAAACCTCCACCTTCACTATGCCTGAAGAGACATCACAGAGCTGTTCTGTACAGTATGTTGTGGTGTAAAGAAAAAAAACTGATGGGTTAGACATAGGAAAAAAAACACTTACTGCTCTTAATAAAGGTGCAGCCATTGGCTGAATGCTCTTGACTCCCCATACACCCTTGGCTAGATGAGCGTATATGGTAACCAGTTGTCTATGGGGAGAGAGGAGAAAGCTGCCGGCATACACTTCTGTTAGCCTGTTATCTCTTGGAAGAAGTAAAGGATCGAGTACTAAAACAGATATATGTAACTAAGTGAGCACAAGTTGACTTCAGAGGGGTCACTTCCATTTGGAGGAGACTCTAGTTTTGCTGTACCAGTTCTCTGGAATGCTCTGCCCCAAGCAAATACAGTAGATGAATTCACAACATCCACAGTTTTAGATACTCCATAAAACATATATTTTTAGTTTGGCCTCACATCCTCTGATCTAACTCTCCTCCATTCACCGCCCCCATCCCCATCATTGATCCATCATCAAATATTTACACCCCTGCACTCAGAGGCGCTACATATATCGTCTGGTGACGGCTCGTGCAGCTTTATATCTTCTCCCCTATTGTGATAAGATGGCCGACCACTGTACAAAACCGGCTGTTGTTATCTTCTGTGTCAGGCCATCTCCTCATAGCGTAGAGTGTAAGCTCTTGTGAGCAGGGCCCTCATTCCTCTGGTTGTAATTGTTGACCTGTTCGTTGCTATGTTATTTATGACTCTGTACTTCAACCCCTGATTGTAAAGTGCTGTGGAATATGTTGGCGCTATAGAAATAAAGATTGTTAAAATTATTATTATTTTCCTGTAATGAGCTAATTTGCATAGTTTTACCATTTTCATATGGTTTCTGCTGTTTACTGGGTTACAAAAATGTTCAGCTTCAGGTCAGTGTTTCATTTTGGCTTTTGTCATCAACTTCATGCTCCCCATACTAACGGCAGAATACAGTAGAGACTGGAGAGCTGATTTCAGAGGTCTGTCATTTATAAGTTAAAAGTAAGTGGTTGCCGAGAACCAACATCACAATCATTGGAGACCGGGCCTGGAAAAGAGTCAAGGCCCACCGGAGAAGAGTCCTGGTTATTCATGAATTCCTGCTCTCCCGCCCACCTGCTGATGTCTTCTACCTAGTTTTCTCCCTTTCTGTCTAGGAGACAATCATCAGCAGATGGACGGGAGAGCAGGAGATTATAATAACCAGGACTCTTCTCAGGTAGATGTGACTCTTCTCAAGGCCTGGGCTGCAATGACTATGATGCTGATTCTTGGCAACCACTAACCTTTGGCTCATGAGTTACACACCGCTGAGATCTGCATTTCGGTCACTATTTTATGCTGCCCTCAGTGAGGTCAGCAGAAAGTTGATGACGGGTTCCCATTAAATGTGAGACAATGAGATCTTGTTATTGCTTTAAGCTTTTTCCCTATTTTTTGACAACACAGACAACCCCGATAGGACAGAGATGAACACATAAAAAAAAAAAAAAACTTTGCTTAGTTTGTCAAGAAGCGAGTTAAATCAGCTATATCCTGGCCTGCAGGGAGAGTGCATTGCAGCAACATGCATAGCTAGTCCTTCCTGGCAGTGAAACAGTTACTGTGCGTCAGCTGTCACTATTAAGCTCAGTTCACACTTCACTTATTTGGTCAGTTACGGGTGCAGATCTTTTCATGATACTGTATCTGAGAGTAGGATTAGCTCTTAGTAACTCCTGGGATTAACAGAACAAATACCTGAAGTGTGAACTAATCCTTACAGGTGAATGTTAGCGTCAGGTATAAAGAACCGTGCAGAGGCCCAAGATCCTACTGTAGTGTGAAAGAGCGCAGTCCTTTTACACTGTCATCAGCTGATTCCACATAGATGTCTACAGAACCTGTTCTATTAAACGCTTATACAAGTAGAGGCCCCGACAGAGTGGAGATGGGGTCAGCAGTCAGTTTGTGTTGACATCACTATTATTTTTCCCTTCTTATGATGCATCAGAAAAACAACCCCCCCACCCTTCCCAAGGACCGACTCCTGCTTTTGGCTTCCAAATTATGATCAAACCCGATGCAAAATACTGACCATGTGATAGAGGCCTTATTGCTGCTCCAAAGACACGATCCGGTGTGTTTTTCGTTTTTTTGTTCTTCTGACAAATCAGAAAAAGGGTAAAGTTAACGGTGATGTCAACAAGGCCAAACGGACACTAGTGGCCCTGTCACAGACTGGCGAGGGTGGTAACAGCAAGAGGAGTCACCATAGTGGCCCAATCACATAGTGGGAAGGGTGCAACAGCATGAGGAGTCAACATAGTGGATCAGTGACAGACAGGGGCGGATTAAGTGCATGTGAGACCCGGGGCTTTCTACCCCACACGGCTCCTCCCTCCATTTTGACATGACATTCATCTAGGACGAAGCAGCACACAGTGCTCCAGACAAAAAAAAAAAGAAGCCAAATTACATTTTTAGTCGCCAAATTTAAAATACATATGCCACGTGCTGCCCCCCCCCCCCCCCCCCCGGGCTGATCATATCCCAGGTCTATAGGGATGCAGAGTGATGTGGCCTAAATGGTCTCTGTGTGTGTCACGGTGCTCCTACCTGGATACAGCCAATACCCAGGGTTAGGCTCACAGGCAATAACGGGGGATAGTTGAGGTAGGAGATGGAGAATAAATATCGAGTCCAGACCTTGATAACGTTCACCAGCTTTACTTGGGTAAACTTGCATCCAGACAATATTAAGGTTTTCTCTTGGTTCCAGCAGGCTTTGGCGTAAACTGGCAAGCAAACTTGATAACTCTGCTTTCTGTCTCTCTCTCTTCAGTCAGCTCTAGTATCCCTGGATCGCGGTGCCTTTGGCTGTTGTTCCCCTCCTGATGCAAAGTACTGTAAGCAAATTAGCAATGAGTCAGGGGGCTATATGAGCTACTACCCTTTGGAGAGACTCCTGCTACAGCCAGAGGACATTTTACTCTTGCTGCTACATTTTTCATGTCTTCTCAGCTTCTTCATCGAGTCTAAACTGAAATAAACTAGAACTGCCACCCCTCCTACTGGTAGGAAGCAGAACTGGTCCACTTCTGCCCAAAGGGGGAAGAATGGAATGTTGAGTTACATTCTGTATAAGGATAGCTCTGCCATATACACTGCCACCTGCTGGTGAACCAGGCACATTACATGAACATAACAGCTACATAGCAAGATTCTGAATGCACAATGTGAAGGACCTTGAAATAAATATAAAGATGACATTTATGTTAACCATTAGAGACAGTAGCGGAGTACAGAAATGGTAATACCACTCCGGGTATTACACATAGGATTATAATAAAAAAGACTTGGAGGCGAATACAACACCACATACCTCTCATATCCAGTGACATCATGATTGATAATGCTGAGTGCTGCTTGTGTGAGGGAGTCCTTATAAATTCACTACTGATCTGATTATTCAAACTACCTATCCACTGCAACAATCCCCAGGGAGCAATGTCGTAAGGCAGTACATCGCGACACAACACTTCATAAGGGCCAATACCACTTCCATCCTCTGCACCGGCTCCTCAGGGGCTAATGGCAGATGTTATCAGAGACTTTACTCATTTATATATTGCCTCACTTTAATGACATCACTCATGGGTGATGGTGTCTTACAGTAGTTAAAAGGTATAGTACATGGTAAGTCACATAACATCTTTGCATGGCATGCTATTATGGGTGCAAGTGCTGGGAGAGTGCAGCAGAGTTAACAGTCACACTTGGTGAGTTATCACATCTAGTTAACACATTAACTCTGCTACATCTGTATAATATCGTGCATACAATATGTAGTACCCTGAAAGAGGGATACCTTGAAGTCTGGACATTTGTGGACATTTTCTCCTATTTCCCCCATGCAAAGTCATCAACTCCTCACTTTATTTCACTTTGGGAGGTTAACTTGCACTGACTTATACTGTTTATTACTGTGTAACTGCATTTATATGTTGTAATATATATCCTGTTCATTTGCATTGTATTTGCACAGTACTATGGAAAGGGTTAATGAATACTGAGAGACTTTGGGGACTTTCTAGCTAATAATGAGAAGCTGTTCATTCTCCAAAGTTACCATAAGCGTTTAAGAAGAGCATGTTTTGGAGGGAAAAAGCCAGACTTGTTTACCACCAAAACCAGACAGACTGACCTCTCGAATGTCTTTGTTAGCTCTGTTGTTATGTCTGGAATCTTCTTTTGTATGTAAAAACTGCTGTGTCATTACCGTTGAGTATCATTAAAGCTCTAATGTAAGTCTATACCAGACGTGAGTTATAACATTGTATCTAGCTGAGAAGCTGAGCTTCTCCACTCCACCCCTCACACTAGAAGGTTCTAGTTCAGCCAGAAATGAATATAAGTAGAGCAGTCAAAGCCCCTAGTGTTCTGCAGTTATGGAACATGGCTTAGATGAGGAGACTCTGCTAGACTATTGAGTGACCAGAAGAAGACGCTGAGATGGGTATACTCTGCCACAGATCCTGGATCACCAACCTTTGGCCACATTAAAAGCCATCTGTGCACAATGCCTTCCCATTCCCCCAGAGAGAAGCAATATGTGGTACACCTCCGCAGTGTCCAGCAAAACCAGCGCAGCGTTGGGGCCACTGCATATAAACATATCATTATAGCAATGCTGGCATGTTTAAGCATCGGTCACATTACAGTTCAGCTAGGTGGAATCGTCACCATAACAGGGTCATTCAGTAATCCAGAGCCCCAGGCACTGCACTGGATACAGTTTTCTTTGTGAAAGGCACTAGCTGATCTCGAAACATCTTACACACCACTGAATTTACAGCCACCGTACATAAAAATTCACTGCATTAAGGAGGAGATTTATCAAAACTGGTGCTAAGGAAAGTGACTTAGTTGTCCATAGCAGCCAATCAGATTCCACCTTAGTTTTTAGAACTCATTTTGAAAATGAACGGATCAATCTAATTGGTTTCCATGGACAACTAAGCTAGTTTTACTTTGTAATAGTTTTAATAAATCTCCCCCTACGTGTCTGTGGACTGTGCAGAGAAAAAGAATTATAAAGTTATAACGGCGCCGACTCCACAGTATTTACAGGGTTAATACATGACCAGCCCCGTGTGATAAATGGCAGATCCCTCTCCAGTAACCACCACTATAGATGAGATAAGATGCCTTTATTGTCACTGTACAATACAATGAATACAATGTACAATGCAATGAAATGTTTGGAGCAATCCTAGAGGCCATGGACAGAGGAACAAAGAACTGACATTTAAATTAAAGTATTATAATAGAAAAAAGAAACACATTGCACTAGAAAGCATCACTAGTCACAGGTCACAGCATATATATAGCAAGAGCAAAGTAGGAAGTCCTTATGAATATATATACAAACTGATTCTGACACATGACTGCAGACAAGAGATCATCATGGAGTCTTGAATGCAGCAGTCAATTACAGTCTGTGGTGGTTTCTATCCTTGGAACGGGCAATAGTCTCTGAACATTTAGGAGACTGATTGTTTTGGGGTAAAAGCTGTTCTTCAGCCTAGTGGTGCGGACTTGTATGGCTCTAAGACGCCTACCAGAAGGTAAGGGAGTGAAAGGGCTGTGGCCGGGGTGAGTTGGATCCCCGCAGATAATCTTTGCCCTGTTGCTGTAACGAGCAGTGAAGATGTCATCCAGTGATGGTAACTGAATACCAAGGATTTTTCCAGCCATTCCGAGGATGTGCTTGAGGGTCTTCTTGTCCTCAGAAGAGCAACCGGAAGACCACACTGTAATGCAGTATGTGATAACAGTAGGGTTGCCACCCGTACGGGATTGACCCGGACAGTCCGGGTTTGTAATCCAGTGCCCGGGTACAAGCCTTTCTCAGACTGGGACACAGGATTCATTTCAAACTGCAGTGCAGACTGTCTGACTTGCTCGCTCACGCTCCTGACAGCTGGCGGTGAGTGAGCGGCCGGCACTCCGGGACCGGCTCGAACCTGAAGAGGACGAGGCCGCTGGTTAGGATGGATTGGAAGCCGGAGAGCTGGGGGCTGCGGGTGGTCAGGAGCAGGAAGACGCTGCTGAAGGAGAGCAGCAAACCCTCACCCTACAGCATGGAGGCCGCACCGGGACTGAGCTGCTCTCACTCCCAGATCAGGCCGGCTAACAATGAGACGAGCCAGTGTTTAGTGTTAAGGATGAAGAGAAGTGCTTGCCCATGCGTACGATTTGTGGTCTTTTTGTAAGAAAAAACAGTATCCAGTTGCACAGGTGTGAGCTGAGACCCAAGTTGTTCAGTTTCGTTGCCAACTTGTTGGGAGGGATGGTGTTAAAGGCGGAGCTGTAATCAATGAACAGCATCCGCACATCGCTGTCTCTCTGCTCCAGGTGTGAAGGGCAAGTGACACAGCATCCTCAGCTGACCTATGTGCTCTGTTTGAAAACTGGTATTGGTCCATGGAGGTGTTCAAAGCACTTCATAACAATCGGAGTGAGAGCAACCAGGCGATAATCACTTAAGGTCTTCACCCCTGCCTGTTTTGGAATTGGGACAATTGTGGAGGACTTCATGCAAGTGGGGACAATGGAGCAACGCGGCGGTTTATGTAAATAAGTGATGCTCGGCGGCACCAAAAAAATATAATCAGGTGGTCCTACCGCTTCGATGAGGCGCTCCAGAGACTCCTTGAGTACCTGTTGACGCACAATTTTTTCTACTTCGGCATGAGGCTCTATCACCAGCTCAGGGGCACGGCGATGGGGTGTTCCTGTGCGCCGGCCTATGCCAATCTGCTCCTGGGCTGGTGGGAGTCTACCTACGTGTTCTCTGAGGAGATGTCGTCGAGTACCGGGCCCATCGGTTTGTGGGCCCGTTACATCGACGACATTTTCATCATCTGGAACAATTCTAAGTCAGCTTTTTCTGACTTTGTTGACAAATTGAACATTAATGATGTAGGCCTTAGGTTTACACATGAATCTGACCCAGTTAGTCTGCCTTTCCTCGATATTACCATCGCGAGGAAGGGTAGTGATGAACTCTCGACAACCATCTTTAGAAAACCCACTTCTACTAACTCAGTCCTTCACTGGAGCAGTAGCCACCCCACTGCCCTGAAAAGGGGTATTCCATGTGGCCAATATCTACGCCTCAGGCGTAACTGCTCCGAGGGACCTGAGTTTAAGAAGAGGGCTAAAGATCTTAGGACCAGATTTCTCAATAGGGGGTACCCTGATAATGTACTTAGGCAGGCTTACCACAGGGCGGTCGATACTGCCCGTTCGGACCTCCTGGTGCCCAGAGTGCGAACTCCTCAGGACCAGAAGATCCGTATGCTGGGCACTTTTGATGGCTGTGCTGATAAGGTACGAGGGATCCTAAGGAAACACTGGCCCATCTTAATGATGGATCCAGAAATTAAGGAAGCCATCCATGACTACCCCCAGATAACGTTCAGAAGGGGTAGCAACCTGAAGGATCTCCTTGTACACAGCCACTTTACATCAGTGCCTAGACAGGGCACGTGGCTCGACCGTAGGCCCACAGGCTGCTTCAGGTGTAATGGCTGTGTAGCTTGTGGCCTTATGCAAACTGGCAAAACCTTCTTCAGCTCTAATCTGTCGAAAACGTTCCCCATTAAAGATTTTATTAATTGCAAGACGCAAGGTGTTATCTATAAAATCACCTGCGATTGCGGATTGGAATACGTGGGAAAAACTAGGCGTGAGCTACGAAGGCGCCTTGGCGAGCATCTTGGTGACATCGCGAATAATAGAGATACAGCAGTATCAAGGCATGTTCAAGAGCATCATCAAGGAAATCCAATTTGCCTCAGGGCAATTGGAATTGAGAAAGTTCTGCAACAAACCCGCGGTGGAGACTGGGACTGTGTGTTACTCCAGAGGGAATCTCGCTGGATTTATACGCTCGGTACAGTCTCACCCACGGGACTAATGAACAGCTCAATTATAGCTGCTTCATTTAGTTAATCGGTATCTGTATGTATCACTCTTCATCTACTTTTGTGCTTGTCCCACTTTCCTCCCCCCCTCCCCTCCCTTCTTTTTCATTACCATCATCCCTTCCCCTTTATCCTTGTGTCTAATCATTGGGCCAACATATTCCAGACTCTATTGTTGTTATAATCTTTGCCAAAATACCATTTCTATAACTAGCACCGCTGCACATCCGTAGCCGTGCGGCCCGACGGTGCCCTGATTCAGCGTCCCGATTGCTTGGCAACCGTCGCGTCGTCTCGCGTGCATCAGTGAGACTGGACGTGGTGACGTCATCTCTACCACTCACGTCCGCCTACGTACCTCCCTCTCTCTATGCGTTCCACCGCTCCGCGCATGCGCGGGCCTGTGCCGCTTTCGTCGATTGAGGGAGGAGCGTCCCAACCAAGCCTCATTTTGGGGCTGGTTCCATCTTTAAAAGGTAGCGGTTTCCACGTGCTACCTAGGTTACATCAACCTATGCGCCTGAACTGGTTATTAGGAGAGGGGTTTCACATCCTAATCCCCTCTTCCCCTAGACCACACTGATCCATATCCGGATCATGGTGTGACTTTTTCTCTGTGCAGGACGCACGCTTGACACCATTGTCAGTTCTTCGTGCACAGACTCAGCCCAAGCTCCCGGCTTTTCCCCTGATGAGCTTGTTACTCATCTCCTAGCGAAACATGTGTGTAGGGACCAGGTAAGCAAGGGCCAAACAGGGCGCACTAATTCCAGGGTGAGGTTCCTGTAGGTGACTGGTGGTGGTCTCCGCCATCCGGTCACATAGGCCATTGTAGGGCTCTAGGGCATCACTAGGGCCAGCCAGTACTACAGACCACCCTGCGTTGTACAGTTGTCGCTAGCAACGGTGTGCTCATCAATCAACACCGGCTAGTCAATTGTTGTCTCTGGAGCGCCTCATCGAAGCGGTAGGACCACCTGATTATATTTTTTTGGTGCCGCCGAGCATCACTTATTTACATGATTCCACTCTGTGCACCATCAGATCCTGTGTGGTAAACCGCCGCGTTGCTCCATATTTATATATTGTTATCTAATATCATGGGACCTATTTTCTAATTTACTTTCATTAAATGTTAAGTTTTAATTTTGACCACTCATTACACAAGTTTCTGTTTGAATTTAGGTGGTCACTCAATATTATCTAATTGTCATTTAAGTGGGGACAATGGCCTGCTCTAGTGAGCTGTTAAATATACTGGTAAACACTGTTTTTAGCTGTTTAGCACAGTTTTTAGGACCTTTCCAAGAACTTCATCAGGTCCAGCTGCTTTGTGGGGATTAATGTGGCTTAAGGCCCATTCTACCTCATGTGCTCTCAGCATCGGGGAACATGATGGAGCCTCTTGCTGGGATACTTTAATGATAGGCAGCTCATTGTCTTTGTCAAATCTTGCAAAAAATTATTTAGATCATCAAGAGAGAAAGAATTTCCAGACAATCATCAACTAATGTGGACATACAGGAAAATGGTGACACCCGGTTATAAATAGATTTACACAAGAAGAACTAGGACGCTATGTTTAACGAGAAATACCGTAAACCTGTCGGTACAGAAAGGTGGAGATAACTATGATGAGATGGCCGGGCAGGACGCTGTAGAAGAAGGGTAGGTCTGGATAGCAGATGAGAAGTGACTCTCTTCCAGAATACACAGTGAGGTGATCATCTGCACTTCTCAGCATTCTGACCATAGGGGGAGCCACAACCTCAAGAAGCCAACTGAAGACCCATGGAAATCATCATGACCAGTAGAAAGAACTTCCACCGAACCCTGTGCCTCTGGCTCCTCATCATACTCATCATCACTGGGGTAAGAGGGATAAGTATTATATCATCTTTGAGCTAACTGGAAGGGCCCCCATGGAATATAATAATACATAGATTTCTAAATAATTTACTGGTATTTGTTTGGGATTCTCTTGGGAAGAAGATTCAGTGTTCTCCACCTCAGGGTAATAATCTTTACATAATGATGTATGTCCTTCAAATTAAATCTGGGGGAGGGCCTTGTAGAGAAGGAGCTTGGTATATGGTGGATCACTGACTCAATAACAGCACAATAACAATGAGCTACATCTACAGTAGGTCCAGGAAGGTGAGACATCATCTTAATATTGGGAATGAGTGAAATTAATTTTGTGTCTTATTCGTCAATTTGCACATTCAAAACCCTCTCTGAGATAACACTGGAGGCTGGGCAAGAGAGAACAGAGCGACTATTCTGGGCCAGTTCGGGCCACTGTTCTAGTCTGCCTGCCAGAATTCTATAGGGTCGGGGAACATGGTCTGCACTGGAAAAGAGTCATAGTCTAGGTATGACTGAACCCCATTGTTGAGGCTGTGTGTCTCTGTTTGCTGATTTGTCTCAGCTTTGCATGGCACATGAAAGAATTGCTCCATCATGTCCATGAGACTGAATTGGCCGATGCTGTGACTTCTGCTACTTGTGTGACCCAGGGAGGGGTGGGGGGTGGAGATTGACCTCAGACACAATGACGACGGGAGACTGTTCTTCGGAAGCTAGAACAAGTATTTCTTGGTAATAAAGTAATTTAACCTTAGCAACAGAAAAACATTCCCCTATTTGATAGTGAGGGTCTAAAATCATGGCTATCCAGTGATCATCAGACTGCTTCATGTAAGTGATATGCCTGTCAATGCGAAAGTAAACAAGCATACAGCTCGCCATTCTCACCAGCCAGCCCGAGATGTCTTTCCAGCCCTGCCCCCCACTGAGATGATTGGTCATCAAGGAGTCTACTCCTTCTCTAATGGCAGTGCGGTCACAGCGATCTGCCTCACCTCGGAGCACCGGAAGATCGCAATGTAACACAATTTTTTATACGTTGGGTCAAGGGCGTAGCTAAAGGCTCATAGGCCCTGGTGCAAGAGTTTAGCTTGAACCCCCCCACACACTTTCCCTCATTGCTTAATGGCAAGGGGCAGGGGTGCACATAACCTTTCTGCTGTCTGAGGCAAAATTCTCAATCTAAATCATTCCCTCCAGTCCTAATGTTAAAGGGGTCGTCCTCTTTTTACTACTGATTACCTAGCCTCAAGATAGGTCATCAATATCAGATTGGCAGGGGTCTCCAGGCACCAGTGGCGTATCTATCACGAGGCAAACAAGGCATTTGCCAATGGGGCGGCAAAATGCCTTGTTTGCCCCTTGTCCCATCCGTCGTATGCTATACTCAGAAGATCCAATGGTATATTCTAACACCCAGGCGTTCCCATGGTGACAGGGACGCTTGCCTGGGGGTTAGAATATACAGGGCCACGCCGCTCACAGAGGTACATTTATAAACTGTAATCAGTAACTTTAACTTTAATCATCGCTGATCTCTTTACTTGGATACCTTACTCTGTCTTAGCTCCGGTAACAGCAGGCAGTGCGGGCGGCGCTCACTCACTGACGTCACGTGCCTGCTCCTCCCACTAGGCGGCGCAGGCTCGTGACGTCAGTGAGTGAGCGCCACCCGCATTACCTGCTGTTACCGGAGCTAAGACAGAGTAAGGTATCCAAGTAAAGAGATCAGCGATGATTAAAGTTAAAGTTACTGATTACAGTTTATAAATGTACCTCTGTGGGCGTCGGGGAGGGGGATCTGTGGATGGCACTGTTTAGGGGAGGGGGATCTGTGGATGGTACGGTTTATGGGAGGGGGATCTGTGGATGGCACTGTTTAGGGGAGGGGGATCTGTGGGTGGCACTGTTTAGGGGAGGGGGATCTGTGGATGGCACTGTTTAGGGGAGGGGGATCTGTGTATGGCACATAGGAAGGGGTAGGGTTTAGAGAGGAAGGGGTTTGGCCTTGACAGGAAGGGGTGGGTCAAATTTATATTAGGGGGGTTTAGTCTCGCCTAGGGCAGCACAAAACCAAGATACACCACTGCCCGGCACCATGGACGATCAGCTGGTTTGTGGAGAGGGCAGCGCTCATATGAGAGCTGCTTTCTCTGCTCTGTTCACCTGCTTGTAGCAGCAATTGCAATGATGATCAGGTAAACAGAGCAGAGAAGGCAGCGCTCGTGCGGAAAAAAAAAAAGCGGACAACCCCTTTAAAGACATACTGGAAAACATTACATACAGCGCTACAGAACATACAGGGTAATACAGCAGCACATATGTACCTCTTACATCCAGTGGTGTCTCCTCTGATGTAGACATTCTCTTTCCTCATCTTCTCCTTTCAGACCAGACCGCCATGGTGACTTCTTTCAGCCGCGGTCTCGTCCCTGCAGAGTTTAATAAACAGACATCTTACTTTCCTACTTTTCCATCATCCTCCTCACCTTCTCAACACCCCATCCTGCCCCCCCCATACTATACTGCAGAAACAGTCCCCCTGAAAATACTAGTACCATACAGATAGTGTGCCAGTACTAAAAAATACCTCCTTACCTTTAGATCAGACCCCATATCAAACCCCAGATGAGACCCCCCCATCTCAGACCAGACCCCCTTTACACATCTGTCAGACCCCATATCGGACTCGCCTTAGACCTCCATGTCAGACCCAGCCCCAATCAGACCTCAGATAAGACCCCCATTAGACCTCTAGACCCCCATTAGACCCAAACCAGACCTCCAGACCCCCATTAGACCTCCAAACCACAATTTCTGACCCACATTGAAACTAAAGACCCCCAATCATCTGATTAGACCTCCAGACCCCCAAGCAGACCCCCATTAGACCTCTTCAGACCCCATTATACCTCTCTAGACCCCCAGTCAGACCCCAAATCAGACCATTCAGACCCCGAATAAGACCCTTCAAACCCCCAATCACACCCTTCAGACCCCCATATCAGATCTCCAGCCTCCCCATTAGACCCTTCAGACCCACATATCAGACCTCCAGTCCCCCCATTAGACCCTTCAGACCCCCATATCAGACCTCCAGTCCCCCATTAGACTCTTCAGACCCCCATATCAAACCTCTAGTCCCCCATTAGACCCTCCAGACCCCCATATCAGATCTCCAGTCCCCCCCATTAGACCCTTCAGACCCCACATATCAGACCTCAGATCAGTCTAATATAATAAAATAACTTACCTCTCCTGCCGCCACTCTCTCGTCCTGGCTCTCTTCTCAGGGCCCGCA